>NC_069500.1:532414501-532679501 GCF_027579735.1 Bombina bombina | reverse complement strand
GACTGTTCTACTGTTGCCAAACCCTGCCTGTCTGACCATTCTAGTGGTGTGCCCTTGGATTGCTTTACTGTTGCCAAACCCTGCCTGCCTGACCATTCTAGTGGTGTGCCCTTGGATTGCTTTACTGTTGCCAAACCCTGCCTGCCTGACCATTCTAGTGGTGTGCCCTTGGATTGCTTTACTGTTGCCAAACCCTGCCTGCCTGACTATTCTAGTGGTTTATCCTTGGGCTGCTTTACTGTTGCCAAACCCTGCCTGCCTGACCATTCTAGTGGTTCATCCTTGGACTGCTTTGTTGTTGCCAGACCCTGCCTGTCTGACCATTTTAGTGGTTCATCCTTGGACTTCTCTGCTGTTGCCACTGGGGACTGTCCTGCCTGTGGTGAGTGCCGCCTTCCTCATCTCATTAACTTTCTCTGCTCTGGGATATTCCCTATCATTCCGGCTCGACTACTGACTGCAGGAGCTTTCTAATCCAATGCAGGCTGCACTTCCGCAATGATCCTCACACCTTCCAGTCTCATCAGTCAAGGGTCACCTTTATCATTTCCTTGCTAAAGGACAAATCTCTAGCCTGGGTCTCTCCCCTTTTGGAACTGAATGCCACACCTCCTTCATGATGCTGATGAGTTCATTTCTGCTTTGTCTTCTGTGTTTGGGTCTTCTGGCCGTACCTCTGCTGCAGAATATTCTCTCCAGGATCTCCGCCAAGGCAATAAAACTGTGGCACAATTTGCCATTGAGTTCCGCGCCTTAGCACTGGAAACCACTTGGGATGGCAGTGCTCTCAAAGCAGCCTTTAGGAGGGGTCTCCATGAACGCATCAAAGATTATCTCACTTATCGTGATATTCCTTCTTCTTTGGATTACTTTATTGCGCCTTTGTATCAATCTGGACTCTCGCTTTCAGGAAAGGCTAGCCGAGAGAGAGAGAGAACTAGGAGGGTCCTTCCTTACTGTCCTCCTGTTTGCCCAGTTTCAGTAGCAACCACTACCCCTTCAGCTACTCCAGCTTCCTCAGTACAGGAACCCATGGATCTCTCCTCCTTCAAACCATCAGAGTCTGAAAGACAGAGAAGGAGGAGACTGAGACTGTTTTTATTGTGGTTCTAACACCCACCAACTGAAGGACTGTGACATTCTGCCGGGAAAAGCCAATGCTTAGGGGATAACACTGGGGTACCTCTAAGCATGGTCTCTACAAAATCCCCTCACTCCTCTCGGATCCTGGTACCTGTTACCCTTACCTTCCTTCAGAATACTGTCCACACTCAAGCCTTCATTGATTCAGGGGCAGCTGGGAACTTTCTGGATCACTGTTTTATGATTCAAGCTGGTTTGCCTCTTCTGCAGAAAAGACATTGTCTCAAAATAACCACCCTGGATGGCACCCCCCATGGTTTGGGCGTGATCTATTTTGAGTCAGCACCCCTGACCCTGACTGTGGGAGTCCTCCACACTGAACAGATGCAGTTTGAGGTCATTAATTCCCCAGCACAGCCTGTCTTCCTTTGCTTCGGGTACACAATCCACAGTTCGATTGGGCTGAGGGACAACTGGCCTTCTGGGGTACCTCCTGTTTCCACTCCTGCCTTGCTAAAGTCATTCCTCTGCCCTGTATTCCCATAGCCAGTATACAGACTCCTTCAAACCTTCCTTCAGTATACACAGACTTTGCGGATGTGTTTGAGAAAAAAGCAGCCGACGTGCTGCCACCCCACCGTCCTTATGACTGCAAGATCGACCTCTTTCCCGGAGCCCCACTTCCTAAAGGGAGGACTTATCCACTCTCCAAGGCTGAAATCAAATCCATGGAGGAGTACATCCAAGAGAACCTAGCTAAAGCGTTCATTCACCCTTCCTCCTCTCCTGCTGGGGCTGGCTTCTTTTTTGTCAGTAAGAAGGATGGTGGGCTCAGACCCTGCATTGACTACAGGGCCTTGAACAACATCTAAGAAATATAGGCAACACAGACACGAGTATGATGCGAATGGTAAGTGGATTTATTTACAGGTAGCGTGAAAGCGCTACATGAGTGAGTAACAAAAAGTTACAAACACATAGCGTGGAGGGGATTAACACCCCAGGGATAAAGATACTGAAATGTGCAAATGTCAGCAGGAAATAAACAGGTAAACGCGTTTCAGCACTTGGCCTTACTCATTACCTCCACACTCTATATTCTCCATTCTCTTTGGTTATTCCTTGAACAACATAACCATCAAGAATCGCTATCCCATACCATTGATCACCGAACTGTATGACTCACTCCAGGATGCTCGCTTTTTCACCAAATTGGACTTACGTGGGGCATACAATCTGATTCACATCTTTCCAGGCCACGAATGGAAGACCGCCTTTAACACAAGATCTTGTAATGCCCTTTGGGCTGTGTAACGCCCCTGCAGTCTTCCAGGCATTTGTCAACGATGTCTTCCGTGACCTCCTTAACCACTCTGTCATCGTTTATCTGGATGATATCCTTGTTTTCTCTTCCACTTTAGAGGAGCATCATAGGCACGTGAGACAGTTGCTTCTTCACCTCAGAGAATTCCTTGGTAGCCAAGCTAGAAAAGTGTGAGTTTGATCAAGAGCAAATCCAATTCCTTGGTTATGTCATCTCGAAGGAGGGTTTTGCCATGGATCCTGCTAAACTCACCACAGTACTAGAATGGCCTCAACCTACCTCTTTAAAGGAATTGCAGAGGTTCTTGGCATTCTCCAATTATTACCGTAAGTTTATAAAGAACTTTTCTCAAACAGTAGCTCCGCTCACTGAATTGACAAAACGGAACAAAGACTGTCTGAAAAAGGCTTTTTGTTCAGCCCCTTTGCTTTGCCATCCTGATCCTTATCCTGACCTACAGTTCACTCTATAGGTTGATGCCTCCGAGATAGGGGCTGGAGCAGTTCTTACCAAGAGGGACCCTTTTTCTCTAAACGCTTTACTCCTGCTGAGAGGAACTACGATGTGGGTAATCGTGAACTCTTAGCCATTAAGATAGCCTTGACTGAATGGCGTCACTGGTTAGAGGGCACCGCCAATCCTTTTCAGATTCTCACCGACCACAAGAATCTGACTTACCTAGAGACTGCTCATCAACTCAATCCTCGACAGGCCAGTTGGGCCTTATTCTTTTCCCTTTTTAACTTTGTGGTCTCTTATCTTCCTGGGACCAAGAACAAGAAGGCGGACGCCCTTTCCCGTCAGTTCCCTCACTCAAATGATTCCTCAGAAGCTCCTATCGAACACATCATACCCCCTCATGTGTGCTTGCTCAACTCAATACCACCCTTCTGCAAAGATTGCAACGTGCTCAGTCTAGTAAACCTCCTGGTGCCCCCATGGCCTCCGATATCCTCTTTGTACCTCTGAACCTACGCATCCCTGGGCTCATGAGGGCAAACTCTCAGGACATTCTGGTTTGACTAAGACTTTCAAGCGTCTTTCAAAACATGTATGGTGGCCTACTATGAAGTCTGACGCTCAGGATTATGTGAAAGCCTGCACAATTTGTGCGGCCAACAAGACTCCCCGATCCTTGCCTCCTGGCATGCTCCAACCATTGTCCATTCCCAAATGACCCTGGACACACAACAATGGACTTCATTGTGGACCTTCCTTCTTCCAACCACCATACAGTTATCTGGGTTGTGGTGGACCTCTTTTCCAGATTGGCTCACTTTGTACCCTTAACCAAACTACCTTCTGCTCAGGAATTGTCGTCCCTTTTTCTCTTGCATGTGGTGTGACTTCATGGCATTCCTGTGAATATAGTTTCCGACAGAGGTCCACAGTTCATCTCTGCCTTCTGGAGAGCCTTTTGTACGTTGATTGGAACCATTGTTTCCTTGTCATCTGGCTACCATCCTCAGACCAATGGACTAACTGAGAGAGCAAACCAGGATCTTGAAGCCTACCTTAGAGCCTTTGTCAACAATACCAACTGGTCTGAATTGCTACCACTAGCTGAGCTGGCAAGAAACACTCATTGGCACTCTTCTCTTCGATGTTCTCCATTTCAAGTCGCAGCAGGGTATCAACCTTGTGTCTTCCCTCTTTCAGCTCAGTCCACTGGTGTCCCTGCCGCAGACCGACACGTCACTGAACTCACCACACATTGGCAACGTTTTCGCTCTCAGCTGTGTTCAGCTGTCTCTAGATATAAGAAGTTTGCTGATCGTCATAGGGCTTCTGTATGTTCCATCCCAGTGGGTGAACGTGTTTGGATCTCTTCTCGACACATTCGTCTACGTCAACCCTGTCACAAATTAGGGCCTAGGTTTATCTGCCCTTACAAGGTCCTGAAAAGACTGTCTCCTGTTGCCTACAAAGTGGCCTTGCCAAAAACCCTGCGCATACATCCAGTCTTCCACATCTCACTACTTAAACCTTACATCAAGAATAGATATACCCGGCTCAGAGCTCATCCTCCTCCGCTCTTGGTTCGTGGTGACCCTGAATATGAAGTAGTGAAGATTCTGGACTCCAGATACAGGCGCAGACAACTGCAGTATCTGATACATTGGAAGGGTTACTCCGTGGTAGATCGTTCCTGGGTTCCTGTCCGTGATGTGCATGCTCCATCTCTGGTCTCCAGATTCCATGCTGCTCATCCTTTGAGGCCGACTCTGGTTCCCGGAGGGAACCCTTGAGAGGGGGGCTATGTCACGCCGCACAGCTCTAGCCGTTGCTAGGGGCGCGCTGTCTCCTTCCCTGCTCGTTGTCAGGGGCAGTGTCGACTCCGGATGCGTGCGGTGCTCCGGATGCCGGGCGGACCTCAGTGGAGCAAATCTGCACCTATTTAAATCCCTGAAGAACGATCTGTCACTGCCCGAGTATAGGTGTAACTTTGTGTGCTCCTGGGTGTGACAGATCTTTCTTTCTTGTGCCTCATATCGTTACTGAACCTGCCTGTCTGACTACTCTACCTGCCTTAACCCTTACTCTGCTGGACTATTCTACTGTTGCCAAACACTGCCTGCCTGACCATTCTAGTGCTGTGCCCTTGGATTGCTTTACTGTTGCCAAACCCTGCCTGCCGGACTATTCTATTGATTTATCCTTGGACCGCTTTACTGTTGCCAAACCCTGCCTGCCTGACCATTCTAGTAGTTTATCTTTGGACTGCCTTGCTGTTGCCAGAACCTGCCTGCCTGACCATTCTAGTGGTTCATCCTTGGTCTGCTCTGCTATTGCCGCTGGGGTCTGTCCTGCCTGTGGTGAGTGCCACCTTCCTCATCTCATTAACTTTCTCTGCTCTGGGATATTCCCTATCATTCCGGCTCGACGCCAGGATAACAAGACTACTGGCCGAGTTCGGTCTGATAGAGGAGTATCCCACGAGCATTACAACTATCAAGTTGGTTGTTTTTTGTTGTGTTTTTTCATTTAGTGAGCTTGTAAAACGTAATAAAATTATAGAAATAACTCAGAGTTGACTGGTCACCCAGAAAGTGATGTAAAATAGTACTATTAGGTAAACAAGGCTACAGTTATGAAAAAATTTGAATAAATATTGGTCTTAACCAAAGGTGTCATTTCTAAATTTTTGAAGTGGTATAAGGAGACTAAGTCACTACAAATTTTTTCTATGCGTTTCACTTTTCTTCTTTATAACTGCTGTTCTAATAAAAAAAAAATCCTTCATAAAAGTCATTGCATTACATTCTTGATTAAATTATCTTTTCATTGATATATATAATTTTACAGTATTACTCAAAAAACAAGTGGTGTTATGAGCCATCAAACCTCAAAAATACATTTTTTTCAAATGGTTTCCACAATTTTGGCCACTACTGTATGTATGTGTGTGTATGTATATATGTGTGTGTGTGTATGTGTGTGTATATATATATATATATATATATATATATATATCTTTTTAAAGACACGATGAGTCCACGGATTTCATCCTTACTTGTGGGATTACGCCTCCTGGTCAGCAGGAGGAGGCAAAGAGCACCACAGCAGAGCTGTTATATAGCTCCTCCCCTCCCACTCCAGTCATTCTCTTTGCCTGCGTTAGTGATAGGAGATGGCAAAGTGAGGTGTTAGTTTTTGATTCTTCAATCAAGAGTTTTTTATTTTGAAAACAGTGCCGGAGTGTGCTGTTTTATTTAGGGTGTTGCCGTAGTCTATATCAGTCTCTACAGAAGAGCAATTGGTGGCTTTAGAGCAATGGGAACTGGTGGGACCTAATTCTCACTCGCCTACCATATGATTATGCTGCCCTTTTGATGATGACCTAAGTGATAGTTAACTCAGGCCCTATCTGTTTCCACAGGGCTATGGGTGGGAGAGGACTTCCTACACCTGATGGAGCTGTCTTGCTGTCAGACAGCGTGGAGATAAATGCAGTTTTCTTGTGATTCTGGGACACTTGATTAAGCTCAGAGGGGACTCTGCACTCATAAGTTAAAACTTTATTTCTCTGGGATTTAAGACTCTTCAGATGAAGGGGATTTCCCTTGAAGACAGCATGGGTACTGGTACTGGGCTAGGCTAAGGGGACCCTACCGGACATGTTTTATTATTATTAATCTCCCGGTACGGACTGTATAGACGCCCACGAGGGGCGGGACTTATGTTCGCGCACTTCTTAAGATATTGCGCAGTTTTCTTAGCACTGGTTCCGGTTTTACTAGGAACGCAGCTGCTACGTGGTTCTCCAGTTCTTCAGACAGGGTGCTGAGCCGCATGGTTTAAAAGGAGCAAGCGGTTATTAGCGCCCTGTAGCCCGACCGGTTATATTCCTGTGAGTGGTTTGGAGATTGGCGGCAGGTAGGGCGCCTCAGCTTAGCTGTTGAGGCGGGGAGGTGTCTGAATGGCCAAATAGTTTTTTGTTTTTAGATGCTCAGATATTAAACACCTTTTTTTCTGCACAACATGAAAAACGGCTACTTTTAATTCTTTCAGACACAGTGTCTAGATATTTTTCTTTTACCAGATATACTGCTCAGATGTTAAACGTCTTTTTTTTTTCTTTTCTGCACAGTATAAAAAATAGTAAGAGTGGCTGAGTAGTATAATTAAACAGCCAGTCTTTTCAGTTTTAGAATTTTTGGTTTAATTCATTTTCAAGACCTAGCAATGGACTTGGAAAATGTTACTTGCGCAATGTTTTTGAATGCCAATGTGGAACCTCCTGTTCCTTTTTGTCCCTCATGTATTGAGAGGGCTTTATTCTATAAAGATAAAATTTTCCATGATAAAAAATTGTCAGTGGCGGATGCCTCTCAAGAGTCTAACAATGAGAGCCAGTGTATGCCACAGCTTTCTCCCCAAACGTCCCAACCCTTAACGCCCACCCAAGCAGTGCCATGTACTTCGCCTCAAGTCTCTGCTGCAGTTACATTAAGGGATATTGCTGCAGTTATGTCTTCTACTCTTTCGGAGGCGTTATCTGCTTTTCCTATACTTCAAGGCAAACGTAAAAGGAAGGACAACTACGTAGTTAACGAAGTTTCTGAAGCTCTGGTGGCAACCTCGGACGTACCATCTCAGGGATCAGAGATTGAGGGTATAGAGGTTTGACTGATTCTGAAGTTGTTTCTTTCAGGTTTAAACTAGAACACCTCCATCTGTTACTCAGGGAGGTTTTAGTGACTTTGGACGACTGTGATTCCACAGGAGTAGTCGTTCCTGAGAAATTGAGTAAGTTAGACAGATATTTAGAAGTTCCTTCTTACTCAGAGGTTTTTCTAGTTCCCAAGCGAACTTCGGAAATTATTGCTAAGGAATGGGAGAGACCTGGTATTCCCTTCTCTCCTCCTATCTTCAAGAAAATGTTTTCAATTGCGGACGCTGTCAAGGAAACTTGGCAAACGATCCCTAAGGTGAAAGGGGCTATTTCCACCTTGGCCAAGCGAACTACTATTCCTATTGAGGATAGTTGTGCTTTTAAAGACCCCATGGATAAGAAGTTGGAGGGTCTATTGAAGAAGATTTATGTTCACCAGGGTCTACTACTACAACCTGCCGCATGCATTGTTACAGTAACCAGTGCGGCAGCTTATTGGTTTGATGCTCTTGCAGAGTCTCTTAAGACTGAGACTTCTTTGGAAGAAATCCAGGATCGGATTAAAGCTTTAAAATTGGCAAACTCCTTCATAACAGATGTTTCTCTGCAAATTACTAAATTAGCAGCTAAAAGTTCAGGTTTCTGCATTCTAGCCCGCAGAGCCTTATGGTTGAAATCTTGGTCTGCGGATGTTTCATCAAAATCTAAGCTTTTGGCAATTCCCTATAAGGGGAAGACCTTGTTTGGACCTGGATTGAAGGGAATTATTGCTGACATCACAGGAGGCAAGGGCCATTTCCTCCTCAAGACAAAAGAAACAAGCAGAAGGGACGACAGAGTAATTTTCATTCCTTTCGAAATTTCAAGGGAACTTCTTTCCCTTCCTCCTCTAAACAGGACAGAAACTATTTGCAAACCAAGTCAACTTGGAAACCAAATCACTCTTGGAACAAGGGTAAACAATCCAAGAAACCCGCCGTTGATTCCAAGTCAGCATGAAGGGTTTGCCCCCGACCCGGGTCCGGATCTGGTAGGGGGGCAGACTTTCCTTTTTCACTCAGGCTTGGGTGCGAGATGTTCAGGATCCCTGGGTATAGAAATAGTGTCTCAGGGATACAAACTGGAATTCAGAAATTCTCTCTCCCCCCCCCCCCCCCCGGGCCGTTCCAATACAGGGACAGGGTTTTTATTCAAATCTGTTTGTAGTTCCCAAGAAGGAGGGAACCTTCAGACCTATCCTAGACCTCAAGAGTCTAAACAAGTTTCTCAGGGTTCCATCGTTCAAGATGGAAACTATTCGTACCATTCTTCCATTGATCCAGGAGGGTCAATTTATGACAACTGTAGATCTAAAGGATGCATATCTTTATGTTCCTATCCATAGAGATCATCACAAATTCCTGAGGTTTGCCTTCCTGGACAAACACTTTCAGTTCATGGCTCTTCCTTTCGGTCTAGCCACGACACCCAGAATTTTCACAAAGGTTTTGGGGTCTCTGCTTGTGGTTCTAAGACTGCGGGGCATTGCAGTGGCGCCTTATCTGGACGATATGCTGATCCAGGCGTCATCTTCTCTGCAAACAAGATCCCATACCGACATTGTGCTATCCTTCCTGAGATCCCACGGGTGAAAGGTAAATCTGGAAAAGAGTTTAACTCCACAGACAAGGGTTTCCTTCTTAGGAACTCTAATCGACTCCATATCCATGAAGTTTTTTCTGACAGAGGTCAGAAAGTCAAAGATTCTGATTACATGTCGAACTCTTCATTCCACTCCTCGGCCATCAGTGGCTCAATGCATGGAGGTAATCGGTTTGATGGTAGTGGCAATGGATATCATACCGTTTGCACCGTTTCATCTCAGACCTCTGCAGTTAAGCATGCTAAGGCAATGGAATGGAGATTATACGGATTTGTCTCCTCGAATAACCCTAGAACAAGAGACGAGGGACTCTCTTCAATAGTGGTTGTCTCTGGATCATCTGTCCCAAGGGACGTGCTTTCGCAGACCGTCATGGGTGATCGTGACAACGGATGCCAGCCTTTTAGGTTGGGGAGCAGTCTGGGGCTCTTTAAAGGCTCAGGGAGTATGGATTCGGACAGAGTCTCTTCTTTCCATCAACATTCTAGAGCTGAGGGCGATCTTCAATGCTCTTCGGGCTTGGCCTCAGTTGACTTCGGCTCAATTCATCAGATTCCAGTCGGACAACATAACGACAGTGGCTTACATCAATCATCCGGGAGGAACAAGGAGTTCCTTAGCGATGACCGAAGTAGCCAAGATAATCCAGTGGGCGGAGACCCATTCTTGTCATCTGTCAGCAATCCACATCCCAGGGGTGGAAAACTAGGAGGCGGATTTTCTGAGCAGGCAGACTTTTCATCCTGGAGAGTGGGAACTCCATCCGGAAATATTTTCCAATCTGATTCTCAGGTGGGGTCAGCCGGAAATAGATCTCATGGCATCTCAACAGAATGCCAAGCTCCCGAGATACTATTCGAGGTCCAGGAGCCCCCAAGCGGAACTGATAGATGCTCTGGCGGTTCCTTGGACCTTCAGTCTAGCATACCTATTTCCTCCGTTTGCGCTTGCTCCTCGGGTCATTGCTTGCATCAAGCAAGAGAGGGCATTGGTGATCCTCATTGCACCTGCTTGGCCTCGCAGGATTTGGTATGCCGATTTGGTGGACATGTCATCTCTGCCACCCTGGACACTTCCATTGAGGAAGGACCTTCTCATCCAGGGACCCTTCCTTCATCCGAATCTGGTTTTCTCTGAAGCTTACTGCTTGGAGATTGAACGCTTAAGTCTATCCAAGCGAGGTTTCTCTGATTCGGTCATAGATACCTTAATTCAGGCACGTAAACCTGTAACTAGAAAGATTTACCATAAGATATGGCTTAAATATCTTTATTGGTGTGAATCTACGGGCTACTCATGGAGTAGAGTTAGGATTCCTAGGATTTTGTCCTTTCTCCAAGAAGGATTGAAGAAGGGATTATCAGCGAGTTCCTTAAAGGGCCAGATCTCTGCTTTATCTATTTTGTTACACAAGCATCTGGCAGATGTCCCAGATGTTCAATCTTTTTGTCAGGCTTTGACTAGGATCCTTTGACTAGGATCAGGCCTGTGTTTAAACCGAATTCTCCTCCATGGAGCTTGAATTTAGTTCTTAAAGTTCTTCAAGGGGTTCCGTTCGAACCTATGCATTCCATAGATATTAAGTTGTTATCTTGGAAAGTTTTGTTTCTTGTTGCCATTTCTTCTGCTCGAAGAGTGTCTGAGCTTTCGGCATTACAATATAATTCACCTTACCTTATTTTTCATTCGGATAAGGTGGTGCTACTTACTAAACTTGGTTTTCTTCCTAAGGTTGTTTCAGACAAGAACATTAATCAGGAGATTGTTGTTCCTTCCTTGTGTCCTAATTGTCTTCTGAACAATTTGGATGTAGTGCGTGCTTTGAAATTTTACTTACAAGCAACTAAGGATTTTCGTCAATCATCTTCTCTGTTTATCATTTTTTCTTGGAAACGTAAGGGTCAGAAAGCTAGGGCTACCTCCCTTTCTTTTTGCCTGAAGAGTATCATCCGCTTGGCATATGAGACTACTGGACAGCAGCCACCTGAAAGAGTTACGGCTCATTCCACTAGGGCTGTTGCTTCCTCATGGGCATTCAAAAATGATGCTTCAGTTGAGCAGATTTGAAAAGCTGCAACTTGGTCTTCTCTTCACACTTTTTCTAAATTTTACAAATTTGATACCTTTGCTTCGGCAGAGGCTGTTTTTGGGAGAAAGGTTCTTCAAGCAGTAGTGCCTTCCGTTTAAGTTCCCTGTCTTGTCCCACCCTTTTCATCCGTGTACTCTAGCTTTGGTATTGTATCCCACAAGTAAGGATGAAATCCGTGGACTCATACATTTTCTTTTTAAAGACATGATGCTTACCTGATAAATGTGTTTCTTTTTAGACACGATGAGTCCACGGCCCACCCTGTTCTATGAGACAGGTTATTACTTTTTGTAAACTTCAGACACCTCTGCACCTTGGCTTTTCCTTTCTCTTCCTAACTTCGGTCGAATGACTGGAGGGGGAGGGAAGGGAGGAGCTATATATACAGCTCTGCTGTGGTGCTCTTGCCTCCTCCTGCTGACCAGGTGGCGATATCCCATAAGTAAGGATGAAATCCGTGGACTCGTCCTATCGTAAAAGAAATACATTTATCAGGTAAGCATAAATTTCCTTTTTCTTTCCTTTTGGTTGGAAGTATGATCGTTTGGCTATGAGACTGCTGGACAGTAGCCTCTTAAGAGAATTACAGCTCTTTCTCTAGGGCTGTATCTGTTTCTTGGGTTTTCAAGACTGAGGCTTCTGTGGATCAGATTTGCAGGACTGCAACTTGGTCCTCTCTACTAAAATGTTTCAGAATTTTTCAAATTAGATAGTTTGCCTCGGCTGTGGCTGTTTTTTGGTTGAAGAGTTGTTCAAACAGTGGTGCCTTCTGTTTAGGTTACCTGTCTTGTCCCTCCCTTATCATCCGTGTCCTCTAGCTTGGGTATTGATTCCCACTAGTAACTGATGATTCTGTGCACTCATCATATCTTAGGAAAGAAAACATAATTTATGCTTGCCTGATAAATTTATTTATTTCCGGATATGGTTATTTTTTCTAAGACCTCAGGCACCTCTACACTTTTGTGCTATCTTCTTTTCCTTTTTTCCTTCGGCCGAATGACTGGAGGTTATGAGTAAAGGAAGTGCTGTAGTGCTCTTTGCCTCCTTCTGCTGGCCAAGAGTTATATTCACACTAGTAATTAATGATTCCGTGGACTCACCATATCCGGAAATAAATACATTTATCAGGTAAGCATAAATTATGTTTTTTCTAACTTTGACCCCCAAAATCTGTTACACATCTACAACCACCAAAAAACACCCATGCTAAATAGTTTCTAAATTTTGTCCTGAGTTTAGAAATACCCAATGTTTACATGTTCTTTGCTTTTTTTGCAAGTTTTAGGGCAATAAATACAAGTAGCACTTTGCTATTTCCAATTTTTTTTTTCTAAATTAGCGATAGTTACATTGGAACACAAATATCTGTCAGGAATACCTGAATAACCCTTCACATGTATATAAAATTTATTTTTTGTAGACAACCCAAAGTATTGATCTAGGCCCATTTTGGTATATTTCATGCCACCATTTCACTGCTAAATGCGATCAAAAAAAAAAAAAATTGTTCATTTTTTGACAAATGTTTTCACAAACCTTAGGTTTCTCACTGAAATTTACAAAACAGCTTGTGCAATTATGGCACAAATGGTTGTAAATGCTCCTTTGGGATCCCCTTTATTCAGAAATGGCATTGCTTTTTGGTAATTAAAATCCCGCTAAATGCCGATGCGCACCACTCGTGTATTATGACCAGCAGTGAAGGGGTTAATTAGAGAGCTTGTAGAGTTAATGTTAGCTTTAGTGTAGTACCCAAAGTATTGATCTAGGTCCATTTGGGTATATTTCATGCCACCATTTTACCGTCACATGCGATCAAAAAAAAAAAAAAAAAAAAGAAGAGATCAGCCTCCTATCTGACACATTCCACTCCCTGATCCCTCCCAAACAGCTCTATTCACTCCCCCACCCCACAATTGTCCCTGCCATCTTAAGTACTGGCAGAAAGTCTGTGGCCATCTCTGCATCTGTTGGTATAAAAGGTATTGGAGTGATGCCTTAATATCGAGGCATCACTGCACTACCTTGAAAGTGCCTGGCAGCAATCAGGATCACTTCCACCACTTGAAACCCAAGAGGACATGCCAGGCACGATTTTGGTCACTGATACCCCATGTAGGACGTGCCTGGCACATCCTCGGTCATTAAGGGGTTAAAAGGATAGTAAACCCAATTTTCTTTTCTTTCATGATTCGGATAGAGCATGCAATTTTAAACAACTTTCTAATTTACTCCAATTATACATTTTCTTCGTTCTCTTGCTATCTTTATTTGAAAAAGCAGGAATCTATGCTAAGGAGCCAGGTCCATTTTTGGTTCAGCACCCTGGATAGTGCTAGCCACCAATCAATCAGCAAGTGCAACCCAGGTGCTGAACCAAAAATGGTCTGGTTTCTAAGCTTACATTCTTGCTTTTTAAATAATGATAGCAAGAGAACAAAGCAATTTTAAGCAACTAATCTACCCCTATTATCAATTTTCATGCTCTATCTGAATCCTGATAGAAAAAAAATTGATTTACGTTTTCTCTTTTCCCGTAGATCTTGTTATCTGTAAAGGATATTAAATATATACATATGTAAATTTGTGTCTTTCCCACTGCAGACGGAGTATAAAATAATGACGGACAGAGCTATGTATCTAGACCATATATAAAACTACACCTCTAAAGTGTCGTGTATGGCCATTTTGTGCAGCATCATAGAATTATTCCACATCTTGGAATACTTGCAAACATGTCAAAAAGGATATTTTGGGACTTAAATGCTTTGAGGTTTTGAATTCAACAAGTGTAAAAGGGTCTCAAAAACCTGTTGAAAAGTATTGAGGAAATGGATTGTGATCACTGAGAAAATGTTGATTACATGCAACTGAAAACGAGCTGAAAACTTTTTTTTGCGGCTCCAAGAAGTAACCAAACACTCACAATTGTGATTGCCTTGAAAAAAAAAGTTCTAAAAACTCCACAGAAAATAAATGAACCAAAGGATGGGATTGATCTCTCTGTTACTAACATGGGTTTGGCTGCTTAAAGGGATATGGAACTGATACATGCATTGCTTTTAGGCCACTGTGTATTTAGAGCAGTGGACAATTATTGCACAACCCCTTTTTTCTGCTACCAAATTTATATTTTAATGAGCAGTGACAATACGAACAGCACCTATGCAGAGCACTTAATTCAGAATGGATTTACAAACAAAAAAACTTCAACACTCTCTTGTTTGTATAAATTCTTCTCCATTGAAGGCTCTTTCCTGCTGTTTACTTATTTCTTAAGGGGATGGCAGATCCTACGCGTCCAAAAAAATATCTGAGACACAAGTATAACGAGGGGCAGTATATGGAAAGCTGGTGTTTTTTGGCTAAATATAAAATATTAGGATGCAACATATTTTTGTGTTTATTGCAAATGATATAAAGGTTAATTTATTGCCTCTTGTATTATGCACATATTTTCAGTATGAAATGTTAGACAATGAATGTTTAGCTATAACCTTATATACCTTAACTGGATTGTACAGAAATAAGGAATGTTTCTGACCTCCAACCTCTTTCTAGCTGCCTTCATCTTGCTGTGTTACATTTAGACGGTAATCCCGTATGCGAAAGGTCAGGCACCAGAGCGGAGCTGGAAGCTCTCTTGCCACACGTGCAAACCATCCACTTGTGACCGCTAATGTGTCAACTGTTAACATTGTCTCTTTGTGTGACATCAATAAACTCTGTTAACTGCTTCTGTGTCCATGACTGGAAAAGACTTGTTATGGGAAGGGCAAAAACAAGGGAGGGAACTTTGCTGCCAGCATAAATCATTATTAGCTTGTGAAACTCAAGGGCAGAACTGCACTGATTGTGTCGTTAAATGTGTGAACCAAGTCGCTGGACAGAGGATGCTATGGAGATCACTCCATTCTTTAATTCTGATGCTCAATGACTTCTCCAATTTTTGCTATATTTAGGATATTTAATGTGTATGATATATTCGCATATTAGCTATCCCAAATATAGTTTAATTTTAAGCATCACTTTAGTGTTCTGGGCCTAGGCTCATGTAACTTATACATTGTGTTCTATGGGTTTCTTCTCCATTACATAAAGTCGGGCTTTGGATTGCTATACTCCTTATTTTCATCTAATAGTTGTATGTCAGGTTCAGTTCTGTTTTTTGTTTCCCTATCTGCCCTTTCCTTGTCCCATGAGCACATTATGATATGCACATGCACTGTTATTCTTTCCTCATCACCAGAATGTTTTGGGAGTTAACCACAGTGGTTTACTGGCATTTTTTCAAAATGTTCTAAGGGATGGGTTTGGGTTGTTGAGTGTTTATTGGGCGTAGCTGAGACTCTGGCTTTAACCCCTCATTAGGGGTAATTATCCCTTTGCAGTAATTGAGTAAGGAAGAGGGTGTTCTTGTCATTGTTAACCCACACTTGTTTCACCTGTTTCGGACAGGGAAGAGAACACACCCAGAATCTGTCGTCTTGGTGAATCAGCAATTATTCACAGGAGCAGAGATGCTCATATTCATACCTGGAGAGAGACAGGTGCACATAAGTACACTTACGACACAAGGAAGAGCCTGTAAAAATATATAAACAATTTAAGCAGTTGTGATGTTTGTATTTGCATATTGTAAAATGTGACACATTGGTAAATCATAGTCACAGTATATCATTATTTTCATGTAACCTTCCCTCCTTTAATTTGTACCATTTTGAGAATTTAGATGGGGCAGTTACCTCAGAGGTGTTCAATAATTCGCCAATATACATTGCTGCTTCTGAACAGTTTACAGCTAGTGGACCAATCAGGGGTGACATATATACATAGCTGCCCTCACTAGCCATACCGTGCTCAGAAACAGCTCCTGAGCAGACTATATATACATATTTATTGCCTTTGCATGGTATAAATACAGAGATGTTGCATTTAGGGCATTTTTTTATTGCACTAATAATACAGATTTGCAGCAAATGTGTGGATACTGTTCACGTGTACCTACCATGAGGGTAGCGTCTGACAAATTAATAATGTTGGACATTCAGTGTGTGTCATAAATAACAAATTACATAACGTTTAGGACATATCACCACCAAGCCTCTCAGTAAGGACTTAAGTTACATTTAGAAATATTTTTTTGTTCTCAAAGGTTTAGCTTGCCCTTTGTCAGATGAGCAGACTATTAACGTTTGTTCTGCAAAAATAGGCACAACAATGTGCAGTTGTTTCTCTTTATTAACCCTTAATGCATTGGTTCACACACACACACACCACTGATTGTCTGTATTTATTAACCCTTAATGCATTGGTTCACACACGCACCTCTGGTTCTGTATTTATAAACCCTTAATGCATCGGTTCACACACACGCACCACTGGTTGTCTGTATTTATTTAACCCTTAATGCATCGGTACATGCACCGCTGGTTGTCTTTATTTATTAACCCTTAATGCATCGTTTCACACACACACACGCACCACTGGTTGTCTGTATTTATTAACCCTTAATGCATCGGTACACGCACCGCTGGTTGTTTGTATTTATTAATCCTTAATGCATCAGTTCACACACACATGCACCACTGGTTGTCTTTTTTTAAACCCTTAATGCATCGGTTCACACACACACGCACTGCTGGTTATCTGTATTTATTAATCCTTAATGCATCAGTTCACACACACATGCACCACTCGTTGTCTTTTTTTAAACCCTTAATGCATCGGTTCACACACACACGCACTGCTGGTTGTCTGTATTTGTTAATCCTTAATGCATCAGTTCACACACACACGCACCACTCGTTGTCTTTTTTTAAACCCTTAATGCATCGGTTCACACACACACGCACTGCTGGTTGTCTGTATTTGTTAATCCTTAATGCATCAGTTCACACACACACGCACCACTCGTTGTCTTTTTTTAAACCCTTAATGCATCGGTTCACACACACACGCACTGCTGGTTGTCTGTATTTGTTAATCCTTAATGCATCAGTTCACACACACACGCACCACTCGTTGTCTTTTTTTAAACCCTTAATGCATCGGTTCATACACACGCACCACTGGTTGTCTGTATTTATTAACCCTTAATGCATCGGTTCACACACACACGCACTGCTGGTTGTCTGTATTTGTTAATCCTTAATGCATCAGTTCACACACACATGCACCACTGGTTGTCTTTTTTTAAACCCTTAATGCATCGGTTCACACACACACGCACTGCTGGTTATCTGTATTTATTAATCCTTAATGCATCAGTTCACACACACATGCACCACTCGTTGTCTTTTTTTAAACCCTTAATGCATCGGTTCACACACACACGCACTGCTGGTTGTCTGTATTTGTTAATCCTTAATGCATCAGTTCACACACACACGCACCACTCGTTGTCTTTTTTTAAACCCTTAATGCATCGGTTCATACACACGCACCACTGGTTGTCTGTATTTATTAACCCTTAATGCATCGGTTCACACACACACGCACTGCTGGTTGTCTGTATTTATTCATCCTTAATGCATCGGTTCACACACACATGCACCACTGGTTGTCTATTTACTAACCCTTAATGCATCGGATCATACACACGCACTGCTGGTTGTCTGTATTTATTAATCCTTAATGCATCAGTTCACACACACATGCACCACTCGTTGTCTTTTTTTAAACCCTTAATGCATCGGTTCATACACACACGCACTGCTGGTTGTCTGTATTTATTAATCCTTAATGCATCAGTTCACACACACATGCACCACTCGTTGTCTTTTTTTAAACCCTTAATGCATCAGTTCACACACACATGCACCACTCGTGTCTTTTTTTAAACCCTTAATGCATCAGTTCATACACACGCACCACTGGTTGTCTGTATTTATTAACCCTTAATGCATCGGTTCACGCACACATGCACTGCTGGTTGTCTGTATTTATTAATCCTTAATGCACCGGTTCACACACACATGCACCACTGGTTGTCTATTTACTAACCCTTAATGCTCCTAATGGGGCTTGATGCCCCTGTTTCCACGCAAGCCTTCAGGCTTGCCGGAAACAGCAGTTATGCTCTGAGGCTGCGGACATCAATCCACCCGATCCTATATGATCGGGCTGATTGACATCCCCTGCTAGCGTCCGATTGGCCGTGAATCTGCAGGGGGCAGCATTGCACAAGCAGTCCAGAAGAACTGCTTGTGCAATGATAAATGCAGACAGCGTATGTGCTTATTTTGTTAAACGTGAAAGTAAAAGTTGCTAAACATTTCACATGACTTTATTCAGAAATGGTGCATGTGTGAATAATGTAATGAGGGCGTTTACTCTTACTGGATACACCCTAAGTAAAATATACGTATTGCTAAATACAAAAATCATACTGCATCTTGTCCAGAATCTTTTTATTTATGTCTTGTTCACACACTACTTTAAAATACCTTACTTTAGAAATGTTTTGCTCAATTTTATCTGCTCTAAAAAGAATCCACTAGAGATCACTCTGCCATCTTCATAGATATCAATGTAGTCACCTGGGGGCCAATTATCTAAAGCTCTCTGAGCTGGTGGGATAATATAAGAATGCTCGCCAGTCCTCCTTATTTCCCAGGTGGAATTATATAAAGCCCCTTGCTAAGGGGCCTATACTTCATTGTTGTATGGGAAGGAGATATATAAAAATCATAGAAAATTAATCATTTAACATTCACACAAAAATACGCAGGAAAAAATTGTATTAAGGTGCATCAAAAATCTTAACAAATTGTTCACCAAACATATTTTATCAGAAACTTAAAATTTGTATGTAAATTACACAGGAATAAATCCTATTAACTATGCACAGTGTAGATTGAACCCACATTTTTTCTTCCATGATTCAGATATAGCATTAAATTTTAAGCAACTTTCTCATTTACTCCTATTATACAATTTTCTTCATTCTTTTGGTATCTTTATTTAAAATGCAAGAATGTAAGTTTAGATGCCGGTCCATTTTTGGTGAACAACTGGGTTGTCCTTGCTGATTGGTGCATAAATTCATCCACCAATAAAAAAGTGCTGTCCAGAGGTCTGAACCAAAAAATAACCTTAGATGCCTTCTTTTTCAAATAAAGATAGCAAGAGAACGAAGAAAATTTGACAATAGGAGTAAATTAGAAAGTTGCTTAAAATTGCATGCTCTAGCTGAATCACGAAAGAAAAAAATTTGGGTTCAGTGTCCTTTTAAGTACACTGGATCTGCAAAAAATACATAAACATTTGTACATATAAGTACAGAACACATAACATATTTGATGTTTTTCATAAAATGGGCGTGTATGAAATTTTCTCTCAAATCAGTTTAATTCTCTAAAGATTTCCAGCCTAGAAGTTGTGACAAAATACTTAATACTCTAATAGAAAAACACATGCATACAAAAATATAGGCAATTGTAAGATACTATACGCAGAAAGCAGCATAGTGGGATTTATATTGGCCTACACAGCCAGGTTTTTGTTTTCAGCAAGCTACATTCATTTCAATAGGAAATATCTTTCCTCTCACAGGGACCGCAAAAAAAAACAGGGATGAAACGGTGAGGTTTAGATAATCGGTTCCTTGTTCTGTAGCATTTGCGGGGGGGGAGGACAAATGTCTTTTTTTTTTTTTATAAATAATTCTTTATTGAAAATTTTTCAGTATACAACCAAATGCCACCACAAGAATCCTCCATAGTGTTTACAAATCATAGGCAGTTTAAATATACAATATAGCAGTATTTTGATTACAATAATATCTATTTCATGAGATTATTTTATGTGTTCGGACTGACTATTTAACCGCCTGGTTCTTCCTGGGGGATTGTTTTTCCCTGCTACTATATGAGGGAGATGATTGTACAAAGAACAGACTTAAGTCGCCCTAGGGCTAACAAACAAAACTACAACATAAACTAAATTAACCAGTAACTGGCAGTTGATGGACCATCTTCAGTGGACAAAGCCCTGCAAAGACCAAGTGCATATAGTGTTATTTACATTTACTTTTATGTCAAGATTTATCCCAATGCTAATCTGAAGGAGTGTATAGTGAGTTCCCACACATTGCATCTTTATTACTATTCATAAGTAATAGTTCCTCTATATGATTCCCAAAAGAATAACATTATATAGCTGTAAATGATTACCTTTGAGAAAAAAAAAGTATCTTTCCAGCTTTATAAGGTTGTGAACTTTGTCCCTCCAAGTCTTTATGGAAGGGGTTACACTAGATTTCCAATAGGAAGCAATCAATAATTTAGCTGCATTAAACAGAATATGTGCTAGGTTTTTTTTTATTACGCATTGTACCTCATTATACACATTAAATAAGCAAACCCTTGGTGACAGTGAGAGATTACTGGATAGTACCATGTTAACCTCTTTTAATATTAGCTCCCAGAAATCCTGGATAATACATGGCCCATATCCCCCACTCCCAGGTTACACCTCCAACATCTATCAGAAGCTTTCGGAAACGTGTTTAAGCCTATGCGGGGTGATATACCACCTTAGCATAATTTTATAATTGGTTTCTAACCCTTGGGTGGAATGTGCAGAATGAGCCGTACTGTGAAAGATAGCTGACCATTCTTTGGGATTGAGCTGTAACCCTAGTTCCCTCTCCCAGGCCCTGGTGTAATTGTGAGGTTTTGGAGACGTCACTTTCAGTAACATTTTGTATAATTGTGATATAAGTCCTCTTTGTGGGAAGCTAGTATAGCACATATTTTCAAATACGGTTAGGGGTCTTAGGAGATTGTCTCTTTCTTTATGTGTGTTAATGTAGTGATTTACCTGATGGTATCTCAACCATGATTGAAAAACAAGATAAAACACAGAGCGCAACCCACTCTAAGTGTAAAATAATTTATTATCCAGCAATAAAAAACGTATAAATCGCACGTACAATGTAACAGAGTAAAAATAGCACAATAAACAAATCCTAGATTGTATCACCAAATGTCAGGGGTGTGATGTCCGTCACCTCGTAGCTTGAACTCCCCAAAACGGCTTCCGGATCGCCGTGTACGAATTCAGCTTGTGCAGAGGGATACTCCAAATGACATGGGTAACAGGGAAGCTGAGAGGAGTTATTAGTGCCGCCTCGACGCGTTTCCTCAGGCTACGACCTGACTTTTTCAAGAGGATATTTGGAGTGACGTCACTGTAGTCTTTTTAAACAGTCCCGGTAAGGCACGCCTCTCAAAGGAGTCATCTCATTGGTTGTGACTCGTCAATGACGTTTAGGTAAGTCTTGAACTTAACTCTTGAAAAAGTCAGGTCGTAGCCTGAGGAAACGCGTCAAGGCGGCACTAATAACTCCTCTCAGCTTCCCTGTTACCCATGTCATTTGGAGTATCCCTCTGCACAAGCTGAATTCGTACACGGCGATCCGGAAGCCGTTTTGGGGAGTTCAAGCTACGAGGTGACGGACATCACACCCCTGACATTTGGTGATACAATCTGGGATTTGTTTATTGTGCTATTTTTACTCTGTTACATTGTACGTGCGATTTACACGTTTTTTATTGCTGGATAATAAATGATTTTACACTTAGAGTGGGTTGCGCTCTGTGTTTTATCTTGTTTTTCAGCCACTTCTTAAAGACCAGGATCGCAGCCCTGTGTCAATACTTGGAGCGGCACCCACCAATACTATACATTCCTCTGTATAGAACTATTGTTCTATGTATATATTCAATTGTTCAAGTATTCTACTGTTTATATACTATATTTTGTCTGAAACACTGTACCATATATTGCTTTACCTACTGGGCAATCTTTATTTAGCCTATTTACAAAGTTTTTTATAATTACTATTTGCTTTTAATAGAGAAGCGCAGCTGATTTGGGTTTTACCTATTTCTGTTTATCTCAACCATGATGTTAGGAGGCCTTTTCTCAAGCTTTCTATTTCAGACTTAGGTTTCATTTTATTTAGGTGTATTAGTGCGGTTATAGGTATAACTCTATTAATGGTCAAGTCGGTATCTTGGATAAAAGACTTAATTAATTGGAAGATCTGGGTTCGACAGGATAGGGGTTAAAGGGGAGAATGTACTTAAAATTTCTTTGTTATGAGAGCAAATTAATTTCCAATCATAGAATGTGTTGGTGAGAGTCTGCAATGCCTTTCCATGCGTAAAATATGATGTGTTAGGAATCCAACAAGCTCCTCCTAGCTGCTGGTTGCCTGAAATATCATGTTCAATTTGTATCCAATGTTTATAATTAACCTCACCAAATCTACACCATTCTATGATCCTTTGCAAAGATATCACTTTTTTGTAGAACAGAAGATTTGGGACCCCTAGTCCCCCCAGGTCTTTTGATGCATACATGGTAGATATACCTATTCTTGAAGGTTTGTTCTTCCAAATAAACTTGTTTATCACTCTTTGTACCTTGTGAATATATATCTCGGTATAGGGGAGTGGTAACCTCTGGATTACATATAATATCTTTGGTAACAATATCATTTTAGTAGAATGTATCCTACCTATCCATGAGGTGCTCTTGGAGTTCCATGTGGATGCCAGCCTTAAAATATCTGTTGTGAGTTTTGAATAGTTTGTTGTGCGTGTAGTTTCAACCTTGGATGTTATACTGATACCCAAGTATTTGATAGATTTAGTTTGGATATTAAATTTGCAGCTTTTCTTGACTTCATTTAATACATTGTGGGGAATATTGATGGGGAGGATATCCGATTTCGTCATGTTGACTAAGAAGTTTGAAATCCTCCCATATTTTGTCAAAACTTTTTGTACGTTTGCGATAGAATCCAAGGGGGATGTTAACGGCAAAAGGATATCATCCTCAAACATGTATAATTTATATATTCTATTTTTGATCGTAATTCCCTCAATAGAGATTTTATGTCTTATCTTGGATGCCAAAGCCTCCAGAGACAGGACAAACAGGAGAGGGGAGAGTGGGCAGCCCAGCCTAGTACCATTCCTAATTTCAAACTGTTCTGATAGGGTGCCGTTTATATGGATCTGTGCCGAGGGGAAAGTATATAATGCCATGACTTGTTTTATAAATAAGGGTGGGAAGTTAAATTTGACCAAAATTGATTCCAAGAAGGACCAGTCAAGCCGATCGAATGCTTTTTCTGCGTCTGTTGATAGTAGAATTGTTGGGATATTGTTTTTATTTACGTGGTCTAATAAGTCTAGGATTTTAATTGTATTATCCTTTGCCTCCCTTTTCGGCACAAATCCTACTTGGTCAGGGGAGATTAGTGTGGGTAAAAATTTGTTCAGCTTAGTGGCTTATATTTTGGCATATATTTTTAGATCAAGATTTAGGAGGGAGATGGGCCTAAAGTTAGCAGGTTGGTCACTTTTCTTTCCTGGTTTAGGTAGGACTGTGAGGAAGGCTTGGAGCATAGTATCTGGGAATAGGCCTGTGTCCTCAATTTGGTGGAATATATTTAACATATGTGGGATTAGTGAATTTTGATATAATTTATAGTATAGGCCTGAGAACCCGTCCGGGCCAGGAACTTTATCTGTTTTAATTGTCTTGATTGCTTCTACTATCTCTGGTGCTAGGATAGGAGAACTCAATGATTCTTTCTCCTCCTCTGATAATGTAGTTACTTGGGTCCCATCTAGATACTGAGCACATTGTGGGGAATGTTGTTCTTGCGTTCTGTTGGGAAATAAGTTGTAGAGGGAGTGGAAATAATTTTTAAAAGTGTCAGCTATTTGTTTGGTGTCTTCTACCATTTTACCATTTGGTTGTTTTATCGAATGGATGTAGGTTTTAGTTTGTTTGGTCTTTATAGACCTTGCTAGAAGTCGTCCCGTTTTATTTGCTTCTGCATAAAATTTTAATTTAAGAGCAATAGTTTGTGCTTTTTTTTTTTTTTTAATATATCATTTTTATTAGGGAAAGTAAGAACAAAACGTACAGAGGAAGTAGAACAACAAAGAGTAAGTTACAATTAGTAAGCAAGGTTATAATGAGTGGCATTGGCATAAGATATTACAATCATACAGAGTACTATGTTCTGATACATATTAACAATTCTGCCAGTCATTGATCTATGAGTGAATATACGAGGTACCCCTGTACGTGTCTATCATTCCCAAACATTTTAATTATTTTAAACCAAAACATTTCCAACTACACTAACTCAGTAACTAAAAAAAAAAAAAGAATTAGACTAACCTACTGCTAAACCAGTTAGGAGCCCCACTGAGGGGCTGGATGGAATCGAGACCTGGCAAAGGGAAGAAAAAAAAAAAAAGGGGGTGCAAAGGGAGAGAGGGAGGGGAAGGGGGGAGGAAGAGGTGGGAGGTAGAAAGGGGCAAGAGCAGGGTGATTAAAGATGAAATGTGGGTATGTGTGGGCAATATTGTAGGGTCTAGTGTTAGGATATTAGAAATTGGATGAGTCAGGGAGCTCAGTGATAACAGTTATAGCCTACCCACTATTCACACTCCTCACAAAGTGTGAAAAAATAGAAAAACTTAGAAAAAGGGGTTGTGGGTGGCGCCACTGAAGGCTAACTGTGTAGCAAATAAAATAAATAGTATAAATAATTAATACAATACCGATGCTGTAAGTCAATTACGATCAAATGCCAAAAATTATTTGTTAAAAAGCCCCTAAAGTCTAAACGTTAGGTAATAACTTACAGTCTCACTAAACCTTCTATGCTCAAATAATTAATGCAAATTACAAAAAGAGATTTTGATAATAAAATTAATTTAATATTAATACATAAAATCAATAAACAATCAAATACATATAGCTATAATTGCACCGGTGCTAGTAAACTAAAATGCCATCAATTAAACATATATTAAATTCATAAGAGGTCTAAAAAGCAATTTCATAAATATTAGCTTTGACTATTTCACTATTTCATATAGAGCTAAATACACAAACAAAGATACATTAGTTCATAAGAATAAAACAGCATTGTAAAATAAACGGTAGGACAGAAACAAAAATTATAAGAGAGTTAGTATAGCAGCATCTCTTAATGTCCCTTTGAATAGCTTTGATATCCCTTTAAATAACTTTGCAGCGTGAGTGCTAAAATGTTTCAGTTAATCCCGTTCCAGATAAAAGATGGTAATGTTGCAACATATATTACAAATGACTTGACTTTTTTTCCTTCTAGTGTGCTTGTAACTTAGTTTTGTAACTTTATAGCAGGTTAGAGGTGAATCAAAACAGTGTAGATAGGTTTTAGATTAACAGTTCTCACCTACACGCCAGGTAATCCCTTAATGGAACACAGTCTGATCCCAATGTTAAATAACCACCGGGTTATCTCCTTAACAATTGGACCTTGCTCCTCGATGAAAGGTAAAGTGTAGTCAGCAGCTTTCTACTTTAGCCGTAAGAAAAATTCCTTCTACTATATGAATTGTGTAGAGACTCAGTGCGCGCACTATTTTTGAAAATCCCGCTCCTACCGTTCAACCAATCAGCCTCCCTTCTTGCTTGGTTAGTTCAAGCTGTTGATCTTGGCTTGATGGTGCGGTTCTGGGAGCTCAGTAGCAGTTCATACGAGGCTCTCAATCAGCCTCTCCCTGGTTTGCAAACAATCTCGCAGGTGTTTGGGAAATCAGTACATCCACGCGTATCGGCTTTAGGCCTTTGTCAAGATAACTGTTCCCATGTCTTCTTCTCCTAATAAAGGCCAGCAGCAGCTGCACAGGAAGTAAATGGGAGGGGAACAACAAAACAAAACACTGGAGCTCCACTCTATAGTGGAGCTCCAGTGTTTTGTTTTGTTGTTCCCCTCCCATTTACTTCCTGTGCAGCTGCTGCTGGCCTTTATTAGGAGAAGAAGACATGGGAACAGTTATCTTGACAAAGCCCTAAAGCCGATACGCGTGGATGTACTGATTTCCCAAAAACCTGCGAGATTGTTTGCAAACCAGGGAGAGGCTGATTGAGAGCCTCGTATGAACTGCTACTGAGCTCCCAGAACCGCACCATCAAGCCAAGATCAACAGCTTGAACTAACCAAGCAAGAAGGGAGGCTGATTGGTTGAACGGTAGGAGCGGGATTTTCAAAAATAGTGCGCGCACTGAGTCTCTACACAATTCATATAGTAGAAGGAATTTTTCTTACGGCTAAAGTAGAAAGCTGCTGACTACACTTTACCTTTCATCGAGGAGCAAGGTCCAATTGTTAAGGAGATAACCCGGTGGTTATTTAACATTGGGATCAGACTGTGTTCCATTAAGGGATTACCTGGCGTGTAGATGAGAACTGTTAATCTAAAACCTATCTACACTGTTTTGATTCACCTCTAACCTGCTATAAAGTTACAAAACTAAGTTACAAGCACACTAGAAGGAAAAAAAGTCAAGTCATTTGTAATATATGTTGCAACATTACCATCTTTTATCTGGAACGGGATTAACTGAAACATTTTAGCACTCACGCTGCAAAGTTATTTAAAGGGATATCAAAGCTATTCAAAGGGACATTAAGAGATGCTGCTATACTAACGCTCTTATAATTTTTGTTTCTGTCCTACCGTTTATTTTACAATGCTGTTTTATTCTTATGAACTAATGTATCTTTGTTTGTGTATTTAGCTCTATATGAAATAGTGAAATAGTCAAAGCTAATATTTATGAAATTGCTTTTTAGACCTCTTATGAATTTAATACATGTTTAATTGATGGCATTTTAGTTTACTAGCACCGGTGCAATTATAGCTATATGTATTTGATTGTTTATTGATTTTATGTATTAATATTAAATTAATTTTATTATCAAAATCTCTTTTTGTAATTTGCATTAATTATTTGAGCATAGAAGGTTTAGTGAGACTGTAAGTTATTACCTAACGTTTAGACTTTAGGGGCTTTTTAACAAATAATTTTTGGCATTTGATCGTAATTGACTTACAGCATCGGTATTGTATTAATTATTTATTCTAGTGTTAGGATATTAACATGCTTCCTGAAACAGGTGGACCCAATCACCCCTTAGCGTGCTTTCCATAAAAATCACAGAGTCTTTAAATGGCTTAAGAACGAGCCTCTGTATTTCCAATTCAAAGGTGAGAATTAATCTGCGCCACTTGCGTAAGAATAGGCTCAATCTGTTCTGTACATCTATCCTGACGTCCATTTGTTCTATGAATAGTTGGGATTGTAAAAGGTTCTTAAAACCCTTAAATGAGGGGCCTACCTTTTTTATCCAATGTTTCAATATGTGTTTCCTAGCCACGAGCATGATTAGGCTCAGTACCGAATCGTGTTGCTTGTGCCGGTCATCCCAACACAGGAATATGATAGTTTCAGGACGGATTTCAAGCTGTATCTGAAGTTTTTGTTTCAGCCAAAACTGGATTTTACCCCAGTATTGCCTGATTGGGGGGCAATCCCATACATAGTGGAGCAGACTAGGATTATCTAGTGCGCATTTAGAGCATTTGTTTATGTGTGTGGGGACCCATTTGGCCATGACTCTAGGCGTGAAATACGCCCTATGTAAGAAGCGTACCTGTGATTCTCTAAACATGGCTGATAGGGATGCTTTCCTGGTTTTTTCCATACTATTCTTAATCTCCGCCCACGTGATCTCCCCCAGTCCCTCCCTGGCCCAGCCTGTCTGAATAGATGGTTGTAACTTTGGGAGGTGATGTTGCAGTAGGGTTTGGTATATTTCTGAGAGAGAGAACCTGCCCATGGCATACAGTGATTGAGTTAGACGAAACGGGGAGCCTTCCCAGAAATCTGCCGTGTCTCTGACCAGAGTCCCGGCATAGTGACGTATTTGAAGGAATGCGTAGAAGTGAGTTCTTGGTAAGCCATAATCTCTCTGCAGGGC
This sequence comes from Bombina bombina, assembly GCF_027579735.1. Classification (NCBI taxonomy): domain Eukaryota; kingdom Metazoa; phylum Chordata; class Amphibia; order Anura; family Bombinatoridae; genus Bombina; species Bombina bombina. Next base: position 532,651,392 of record NC_069500.1, on the reverse strand, counting down.
CCCAAATGTCGTGAGAGTTTTTGTTAGCGGATCAAAGAGGTGCTTGAGAGACTTTATACCTTTCGCCTCCCATATTCTGAAAGGCAGGGTATCAGATCCTGTCGGGAAATCTGGGTTTCTCCTGATAGGAAGATAAGGGGAAGCGTGGCAGGTTTTGCCTAGGTATTTGTGGGCGAGTTGCCAGGGCTTCAAGGGGTCCCTGAATAGAGTACTGAGACCCAAGTGCTGCAAGGCCTTCGCATGTGCAAGATGTGGAAGGTAGGCCAGCGAGATGTCTCCCAGCACTGCCTGCTCCAGATCCGGACGACAAAAATGATGGGTGCCCACCTGCCAGTCCACTACCAGACGGATCAGAGCGGCCCAATTGTAGAGCCGAAAATCAGGGAGTGCCAAACCTCCATTAAATAGTTTGTGCTTTTATATGTAGATGTGTCATCATTTTATCCCTATAAAAGTTAAGTTGCTCCTGTACTTTGTTATCGTGAGAGTGTAGCTTATGCAAGTAGTCCAAATGAGAACGTTCTCTGGATATGTGAGTATACTCTTCCCTTAGGGATTTATTCCTGTATGCATTGGCTTTTATTAATACCCCTGTATATAACTCTTGTGGGTTTCCCAAACAGTAGTGGAAGCTATTCCCTCTTGTGCATTAGTTTTTAAGTACTCCTTCAATTCTTCTGCTATTAACTTATTAATCTCGGAATCTAGCAGGAGCGAGGTTTCCAACCTCCAACTGAACTCTCTGATTGGTGCAGATGGCCAATTAATACTACATCTTATCATGGAATGGTCTGACCAGGCTGTATGCAAAATAGATACCTCTTCCACTTGGTATAATGTGAGATGGTCTACCAATATGTGATCTATTCTTGAGTATGTTTTATTTGGGGCCGAAAAGAAGGTATAGTCTCTTTTATCCGGCTTAGATATTCTCCACAAATCATGTAGACAGAAAATCTTGATAAAGTTCCACACCGTTTTAAGGGTTTTCTTGGGGATATGTATGTTGCTATTTGAACTATCTAGTTTGGGAAGTAATGGAATGTTAAAATCTCCACTACTATTAACTGTCTCACCTAGATGTCCTGAATTAAGGGAGTGATGGATCTAAAAAAGTTGGCCTGTCCCTGGTTTGGGGCATAAATATTTATTAATGTGGTAGGTTTGTTAAATATCAGCACCCTGATTGCTAGAAATCTACCTTCTTCATCTTTGATTTGGTTTACTAAATTAAAAGGAATTGACTTGTGTATTAAAATGCTTACACTATTTATTTTTTTCTTTGGGTGTGCACTGTGGAAATGTTGGGGGTAGTTATTGTGGTAATGCCTTGGGATAGTGCCCCTCTTGAAGTGTGTTTCCTGCAATCCTATAAAATCTCCCTGTTTTTTCATAATGTCCCTAATTGCTAAGGACCTTTTATGGGGACTATTGAACCCCTTCACGTTCTGAGATACTAAGCGTATCGTTATTCCTACCTTCAATTTTCCTGACATATCTGTACGTGTACTAGTCTGGACATTGTGTCTAATAATGTAACAGTTACTGCCACAACATATTGCAAACAAACATAAATAAAAACATAAATAACAATAAAAACTAAATCTAACCTAAAGTTGGTTACTGAGGGGTGCATGACTAATAAGAATTCCATTTGGAACTCTACCCGCCCAGTAAACAGCTGTCTGATAGAACCATATTCATATAACAATTATTATCTATTATATGCATTGTATTCATAAACCATTCTTCATTGAAAACCTGAAAACTTAGGCTCTAACGCCTGAAAGGATATGCTTAGGTGCCATTGTAGCCCACCTATTTAGTCCACCTGTTTACCACTTAATGTCACTGCAAGAGTATGTCATTATTTTTTTCCCTGCACTCTTTGCCATTTTGTGCGTTGGGGCTGAGGTGTTACCCCCTGTCTTGAAGATAGATCCTGCTCCATGGGCTTTCCTGTGCCTGAATTTATAGGAGGAATCTCTAATTTACAGCAAAAGTCTGTCATTGCTGTTGGTGCTGAACATGTTGCTCTTCTGTTATTCCATGTTACCACTAGCTGGAATGGGTAGCTCCATCTATATTTGATGTTCAAGGACCTCAAATGATATGTTAATGGTGACAATTCTTTCCTCCTCTGGAGAGTCCTGGTAGACAGGTCACCATAGATCTGAAGATTGGCGTCTTCAATTTGAATAGATTGTTTCTCTCTTGCCCCTTTCATTATTTGTTTATTCACTGAGTAGTTGGTTTTTCTGACAATTGTTTTCAAGACTAATCAGCAAGAAACTGAAAAAAAGAGTACAAATATAGCACTCATAATTTTCAAATGTACTAGATACTATGGACCAAGGTAGAAATTAAAACTTAACTTTTACTATATGAGCTTAAAAAGGGGGAACAAAAACAAATATGTGTTTAAAATATGCAAATGCCTGATTAAGATAGTGAAAATCAACAAAATAAGAAATATCTCCTAAAAGTTTAGGGTGGCTAGGATTTCTTCTCTGCGATTCAAGATATGGTCATTATTTTAGATAAAGGTGTGATAATAATTAATTGGTTGTGTTGAAGACAAGGTGTAAATGTATCCCAATAGGTGCAAGTATTTCTGTTTGGCTCTTCTGGAAGTGCCAGAGTTGGTAAGCCAATTGCTTATCACTGTATAATTACTCCGATTGTTACCGTTACCTATTAATTCTGATAGTTAAATTGTGTCATATCATTGTGTCATATCAGGCGTATCTATCTGGCTATACCAGAGACCTATAACTATTAAATACCGTAAGAATAGTAAACTTGGAAAATAAAGGTACTTGGTAATTGTGCCCAAATAAAGGCTTTTAAACAAAAATGCCTGTTACTGTTACCTATTATTACTGTTACCTATTAATACCATAAATAAAATTATGTCAAATCAGGCATTGCTATTAAAAAATATATGGGAGCAGGGATGCCACTGACACGTTTCGCCGTTTTGGCTGTATCAAAGGGCAATCTCACTATCTTCTCGCGGGATTTATATACCCTAAGCTTCATGGGGATTTGCTAGATTCGACAACCTATCGTAATGCCGCTAAAGGATTGGCTATTACACCAGTCAATCAAATGTCAGAGACAGGAATTGGTTAAAGGGCCTCTGTAAGTAAATATTTTCTATGCCTGTTACTAACTAACTACCCCAAATACACTTTTTATCAATAGCATTTCATTAACATATCTCTACCGTATATCAGAAATCTTGTCTCCAAACCCACTCCGTGGGTATCCTTTGCTCTGTACCAATCCGTTTACAATACCTAGGTTTCAAAATGGCGCTTTAAACACAAAGCTATTGGTTTAAGTATTTTGAACATGCAGTGCTGAAAATAGTGGGCAGGATAACGTGACATCATCGGCGAATAAAAGATATAACTTTTAGAACGTTATGAAACTTCGTTTTGGAGAAAATATAGGTCAGTAGGTTTTAATTAATGTTTATTAACTTTAATATGTTAGTTGTTTAGCTTAAAAAATATAACAGAAAGTAATCCTTTAATATAGTGTTTGTTTACGCCCATAGGTTTCCATAAAATAAATAAGCGAAAAAACGCTATATAAAATACTGTTACCACGGCGTTTCAACTATTATGTGTCAGTCTGACATTAGGTTTCGTGGGAATTAACATGAATACGCCGATTTTGCTATGTAACTTGCAACGTGTAATGATTCGTGTAACTATTGGCCCATATTGTTGTCACTCAAACTGTCGCAATAATGCGATTGGATGAAATCACTTATGTTGGTCCAATTGTGTGTAAGATATGGATGTTTATATACACCCATATATTTACCATAGAATGACTGAGTAAGCAACATTGTAAAACAATATACTACCACGGCGTTTCAACTACTACATATTGGTCTAACATTGAGTTCTGTGGAGATTAACATTGATATGCCGAATTGGCTGATATAAATTTAACCTTCGGCGTATACTGATTCACATGACTATTGGCCCAAATTATTGTCAATCAGAAAGATTTCGATTAATTTGATTGGATGAGATTGTGTATATTCCGGTTATGTTTAAAATATAGATACTATGTATTACTATATTGGCATATGGTAAAGATTCACTGAGTTCAAATAAATTATTGTCAGATGAAATGAAAGTTGATTTCCATTTATGGTATTCTTATTGATTTTTTGCTTGCTACTAATAAACTTCATAACATATATGGTTTGCGGCAGTTAGTCTGTTCTTCTGGTACCTATATTTATTAACCCTATGATACATTAATTATGCTGGTTTTGGATATATTATCCATGTCATGGGATGGAAACTATATTACCTTTGGCGTTTATTGTATCAACCTAAGATTGCCAATTGAACAAATGTAGTACTAGAGCCATATTTTGTATAATATGCATCAATTTGAAATGCGTAATATGTATCAATTGGAGATAGATATCTAAAAGATATATACACATCAGTGCCATTCAGAATGTTAATTACTTTTAAAATAGATATAACTATATTTTGCGTGATATGTATTCTTAATAGATATCAGAAATAAAAAACATGCATATGATAGATGGTTTATCATAAGCTTGAAAATAAAGGTACTTGGTTAATTGTACCCAATAAAGGTTTTCCAACAAAATGCCTGTTACCTCTTATTACTGTTACCTACTAGTTTCAATAGTTGAGTTATATCAAATCAGGCATATCTATCTGATGAAACGAGAAACCTATACCTATTAAATACCATAAGGATAGTGGGCTAAAGAAAAAGAATGCAGGATTGTTGCACCCAATAGGGGATTTTTCAAACAAAGTACCTGTTACCTATCATTACCGTTACCTATTAATACCATAAATAAAATTATGTCAAATCAGGCATTGCTATTAAAACATATATGGGAGAAGGGGAGCAGGGACACCACTGACGCGTTTCGCCGTTGTGGCTGTATCAAAGGGCAATCTCACTATCTTCTCGTGGGATTTATATACCCTAAGTTTCATGGGGATTGGCTAGATTCGAAAACCTATCCTAATGAATCTCCAGAACACAATTCCTTTGTCTTGGACTTAGTCAAATTTATTTTAAATCACAATTCCTTGTATTTAATGATCAACTGTAATGCAGCGTATCTTTTATGCAAATAAGAGTGGAAGTTTTGGATCTCAACTGCAGATACAGGAGTTACACTTCAATTAAACTTTTTCCTATGTGGATTATGTCCCTTTAAGAGAACTTCTTGTTATTTGGTTACAGGAGAGAAAGTATATTCCTGTAATACTTTAAGTGATTAGAGATGGATATGGATAAGAAATGATTAATTTGCCTGAGCGATTCGGATAATGGATGTTAGAGAAACAAAGTTATTTCATAGTCTTTAGGTTTCAGAGATATCAAACAGCATGCAATAATAAAGATAGAAAAACTGTCACTTAGCTCTGGCTGTTACTCTGTGGGTTCCGGTTTGCAGCGTAGTAGAAGAGAAGCTGGAGGTGTGATACGGAGCACCAATCAGGTGAGAATTATCCCAACAGTAAACAGTGATTCTCGTGGCCAGGCCTGGAGCGTTTGTAAGTTGCGCGTGTGACGTCACTGGGAGGGTGTGTGTAAGAGCACCAATCGGGTGCGAGAAAAGTCGGCAGCACGGAACTGCTAAGATTTGCTTAACGGATGGTCTCGGTTGTTGCGGTTATGACCGCGGTCTGTTAAGCTTAGCTGATAATGAATTGGTAAGTACTCAATCCTTGAAAACAATGTAGCAAAAAAAACGAAGTTGAATAAACAATGGTAACTTATCCTCAAATATTCACAAGATGACAGAGTCCTGTTTGAAAACCCCTGCTGAAGCAGGTTACAAAAGCATTGAGATTGCTGAGGCAAAAGTTGTTAGATATTCCTTCCAATATAGCTATGCGAAGTCAAGCAATGGTAGATGAGAGAAACACAATGGTGTCTAGCTACACATCAAAATTAATTGACAACTAGGCAGGTTGAATTGTGGGAATTTATAGACTTGATTTAAAGGGAGATAGTTTAGCACAGGAATTCCCTGAATTAAAGGGACATAACATAGCAAAGAAAAATCCTGACATCAACACTATTCAGAAATACTTGCACCTATTGGGATACATTTACACCTTGTTTTCAACACAACCAATTAATTATTATCACACCTTTATCTAATATAAGGACCATATCTTGAATCGCAGAGAATAAATCCTAGCCACCCTAAACTTTTTGGAGATATTGGAACAGTCGATTTCTTATTCTGTTGATTTTCACTATCTTAATCAGGCATTTGCATATTTTAAACACATTTGTTTTTGTTCCCCCTTTTTAAGCTCATATAGTAAAAGTTAAGTTTTATTTTTTCATTTCTACCTTGGTCCATAGTATCTAGTACATTTGAACATTATGAGTGCTATATTTGTACTCTTTTTCAGTTTCTTGCTGATTAGTCTTGAATTAATTGTTCAGTACAAGCTCCATCCCCCCTTTCCAATTTATTTTTATCACATTACAAAAAATATATATGGGAATGTTCATTATATCCAAGTAGTGGCATTGGTTTCTCTTCCATTACAATATATATTATCTAGTTTTTACTAGATTTTCTCCAATAGAGCACACTTCTAAACTCCATAATCTAAGAATGAATTCATTAGATCAGGATTTGGCAGCCCAACAACAAAAGAGATTAAAAGATTTAAATGCAGTATTTAATTTAACAACAACAGTTATAAATGAAACCTCAGATATGAATAGCATACTGATGGAACTACACAAGTCACTATACAAACAATCTAAAGTGTGGTGGAATCACCATTTCTTTGAACGTTTATATAGAGCATAAATTAATTCCACATGGATTACGTGTCCAACTCTTTCCAGTATTTAAATTCAGAGATGAGAATTTGACTATTGAATGGGAGCAAACATTAACAGAGTGCTCACAAAAATTAATGGCAATTTTAGTCAAACATGACAAAGCAGAAGTAATCAGATTTCAAGCAGAGATTGATGAATATAAATCAAAATTAACGTAGTTTAAACCATTAGAATTAGACAAAGTGGAAGAAGAGATAACCAAAGTAAAGGGACAAAAGTTAAACAGAGATAAGAATGACTTTTCAAATCATAAAGTATATAAATGGAGACAAAAAGGTTTCTTCAGGAATCCGACAACCATAAAAAATGTAACACAAACAGATATATCCGACACAGAGGGTGAGGAATCCGATACAGCTACCTCTGAGAATAGTCAAATTAATACACTCAGTATTACTACTCATACCTCATCTCATAGGCATTCAGTTCAGGAACAGAAACAGATGTACCAGGTGAGGGAGAGGCCAAAACAAGAATTAAACGGAAACCTCAAGACAATCAGAGGGAAACCAGAGGAGCCAAACAGAGGAAAAGAACTGTGACCCCTTTTTCACACATACGATTGAACAACTAACTGTCATTAATCTATCTAATCATATCTTATCTCAACATCATTTGTCAGTCTTAACTAAAGGTTTATCCTTCTGCCCTGTTAACAAACTAGACAAATTTCAGTTGACTAAAGATTTTTATCTCTTTGTACGAAAATTAATGTTAAAAAGATCCATTTTATGAGAAATAATCCAGATAATACTCAATGGACCAATGAAGAACTAAACATGATAAATGATCTGGAGGAATTACTAAAAGAAAGCAATGACTTTTTTCCAACTCAAAAATGGCGTGACTTGATCAAAAACAAATCCCAATACATACCTAATATTACTCCATTTCATAACATTCAAACCTTCAATCAAATAGTATGTAATGAAATTAACACACTAGCCATCAACAAGTCAGCCAATAACATTTCTCATGAAGAGCAAGAAGCCTTAAAATATATTGAAAGCTGGGAGGATGTGGTGATTAAAAGTTCAGATAAAGGTGGCAACATAGTTATCTGGCCAGTAGAACAATACTTAGGTGAAGCAAATAGACAACTAAATGATTCAAAGTGCTACAAGAAATTGATATTCAATCCCTCAGCTTCATATATAAGACAGTATGAGAACTTAATAAAGCTAAATAGGATTATATTATCAATAACAATGAATACAAATTCTTAAAGGTAACACATCCAAGAGTCTCAACATTATACCTCATTCCGAAGGTACATAAAAGTATCACCAATCCTCCCGGCTGTCTGATAGTATCAGGCTACGGCTGTCTGACAGAAAAAGCTAGTTTATATGTTGATAGAAGGTTAAGACGCTTTGTTGAAGAACTACCTTCCTATGTACGAGACACAACTGAGGTACTCCAACATTTGGATGGGATTCAACTTTCGGTGGAAACCTGGTTGGTCACCGCCGATGTTGAATCGATATATACCAGCATTGAGTACTGCTATGGTATACAAGCCGTATAGCATTTTCTAGATTTAGATCCTAATGAATCTCCAGAACACGATTCCTTTGTCTTGGAATTAGTCAAATTTATCTTACATCACAATTTCTTCGTATTTAATGATCAACACTATTTACAGATCAGGGGAACAGCAATGGGCACGGCATGTGCCCCCACATATGCCAATCTTTTTTTTAGGCTGGTGGGAGAAAGAGATGGTGTTCACAGATAATAACGCCCATTATATGCAGTACATACCATTATGGATATGTTACATTGATGATATTCTGTTCATTTGGGAGGGATCAAAAGTAGATCTAGATTCCTTCTTACATTTACTTAACCAGAACAGTATCAATGTAAAACTAACTAATGAATATAGCTTATCTGAAATAAGCTTTTTAGATCTCAAAATCCTGAAGGACGATAATGGTAATCTAACAACAGATTTATTTCGCAAAGATCTGCCACCAACTCAATTTTACATCATCAAAGTGCACATGCCAGGAGTACTCTGAGATCATTACTAACAGGTGAATTCCTACGAATACGCAGAAATTGTTCATCCAATGAAATTTACAAAAAAAAAGAGTTGTAGAACTACAAACAAGACTCAAAGCTAGGGGATATAGCAACAAAAGCCTGAAAAGAGCCAAACATAGAGCTCTATATACTCCTAGGGCAGAATTACTATATTCCAAAAACAAGAAAACAGATGATAAAATAAGATTAATCACAACTTTCAATTCCCAGATACAAGATGTTTCAAATATCATTGAAAGATCTTGGAATATTCTCCAGAATGATTCTGATTTAAACAAAAGCTTAGGGGACAGAGTATCAATCTGTATATAGATCCAGAAACCTTAAAGATCGTTTGGTTCGTAGCCATTTTGCGAGAAAAAGACCTCAAACTGCATATCCAGGGAATTATCCATGTAGGAATTGTATATACTGCTCTCAAGCAATCCAAACTAATCAAATCAATGATAGATTTGGCAAGATACTAAAAATAAAACAACATATCACCTGCAATACCTGTGGATTGATTTATGCTTTAAAATGCATGTGTGACTTATACTATGTAGGTATGACCACCAGACCCATGAAAAAAAGAATAGGTGAGCACATGAGTAACATCAGAAATGCTCAATCTGATTTAGACAAAGGGAAGAAGATAACCCAGGTGGCTAAACACTATCTTTTCAAACATAAATCGAAAGTGGATGACCTAGCATTTTTCGGTTTGGAAAAGATTTCACTAGGCATAAGAGGAGGTGATCTTGAAGATGCACTTTTACAGGCAGAGTGCAGATGGATTTATGCACTAAACACTGTCAATCCTAATGGACTAAATGAGAACAACAATTATTATGTGTTTTTACCAAAATAGTATTATTAACTATAGTAGACAATATATTTATTAAAATATAAATACGACACAGTCTTCTTAGGATATCTCCCTATATAAATATTAAGATTTTTTTTTTAAACACAAGATTTTTACCTTCATTTTCACATGTTTTTATTTTGACGCCATTTTTCTCAAATAATAACACCAAATATGATTTTCATATACCCAACCCCCTTTCACACTGCACTTATTCATATTAAATTCACTTTTTTCCCCTTTAAGAGAACCAATATACTTATAGTATATTATTAGATTTTTTATTACCAATTTTTCTTTCACATACAATTTATTTCCTTTATCACTAATTAGGAAATGCATAATTTAGGAAATTACAAATTATGTAGAACTTTCTTCACTAATATTTTGAAACTATATGATTGGGAGAATTCAATGACTGACATTCTGCTATCTTTTAAGTATTTTTTAAGTACTACCCGTAATTCTTGCTCTTCATTATTTGGTTTATTGAAATAAAATAAAAGTTGTTTATATGTCAATTCAATGATACTCCTACAACTGCCACTTTAAAAACTCCTTACTATATAATAGATGATCCTATTTACATAGGTACACAACATAATATTGGATTTGGGATCAATAATTAATGATACATCTGATTAATAAAGGCAGTAGAAATTAAATAAAATTTTTTCATATATTATGTTTTTTAAGAAATATTATATAAACCATCTATCATATGCATGTTTTTTATTTCTGATATCTATTAAGAATACATATCACGCAAAATATAGTTATATCTATTTTAAAAGTCATTAACATTCTGAATGGCACTGATGTGTATATATCTTTTAGATATCTATCTCCAATTGATACATATTACGCATTTCAAATTGATACATATTATACAAAATATGGCTTTAGTACTACATTTGTTCAATTGGCAATCTTAGGTTGATACAATGAACGACAAAGGTAATATAGTTTCCATCCCATATGACATGGATAATATATCCAAAACCAGCATAATTAATGTATCATAGGGTTAATAAATATATGTACCAGAAGAACAGACTAACTGACGCAAACCATATATGTTATGAAGTTTATTAGTAGCAAGCAAAAAAACAATAAGAATACCATAAATGGAAATCAACTTTCATTTCATCTGACAATAATTTATTTGAACTCAGTGAATCTTTACCATATGCCAATATAGTAATGCATAGTATCTATATTTTAAACATAACCGGAATATACACAAACTCATCCAATCAAAATAATCGAAATCTTTCTGATTGACAATAATTTGGGCCAATAGTCATGTAAATCAGTATAAGCCGAAGGTTAAATTTATATCAGCCAATTTGGCATATCAATGTTAATCTCCACAGAACTCAATGTTAGACCAATACGTAGTAGTTGAAACGCTGTGGTAGTATATTGTTTTACAATGTTGCTTACTCATTCATTCTATGGTAAATATATGGGCGTATATAAACATCCATATCTTACACACAATTGGACCAACATAAGTGATTTCATCCAATCGCAGCATTGCGACAGTTTGAGTGACAACAATATGGGCCAATAGTTACGCGAATCATTATACGTTGCAGGTTACATAGCAAAATCGGCATATTCATGTTAATTCCCACGAAACCTAATGTCAGACTGACACATAATAGTTGAAACGCCGTGGTAACAGTATTTTATATAGCGTTTTTTCGCTTATTTATTTTATGGAAACCTATGGGCGTAAACAAACACTATATTAACCAATTCCTGTCTCTGACATTTGATTGACTGGTGTAATAGCTAATCCTTTAACGGCATTACGATAGGTTGTCGAATCTAGCCAATCCCCATGAAGCTTAGGGTATATAAATCCCATGAGAAGATAGTGAGATTGCCCTTTGATACAGCCACAACGGTGAAACGCGTCAGTGGCGTCCCTGCTCCCCTTCTCCCATATATTTTTTAATAGCAATGCCTGATTTGACATAATTTTATTTATGGTATTAATAGGTAACGGTAATAATAGGTAACAGGTACTTTGTTTGAAAAATCCCCTATTGGGTGCAACAATTCTGCATTCTTTTTCTTTAGCCCACTATCCTTATGGTATTTAATAGGTATAGGTCTATCGTTTCATCAGATAGATATGCCTGATTTGATATAACTCAACTATTGAAACTAGTAGGTAACGGTAATAAGAGGTAACAGGCATTTTGTTGGAAAACCTTTATTGGGTACAAGTACCTTTATTTTCAAGCTTACTATCCTTATGGTATTTAACAGGTATAGGTCTCTGGTATAGCCAGACAGATATGCCTGTTTTGATACAATTTAACCATTGGTATTAATAGGTAACGGTAATAACAGGTAACAGGCATTTTGTTGAAAATCCTTTATTGGGTAAAATTACCAAGTACCTTTATTTTCAAGCTTACCACCCCTACAGTATTTAATAGGTATAGGTCTCTGGTATAGCCAAACAGATATGCCTGTTTTGATACAATTCAACCATTGGTATTAATAGATAATGATAATAACAGGTAACAGGCATTTTGTTGAAAATTCTTTATTGGGTACAATTATCAAGTACCTTTTATTTTCAAGCTTACCATCCTTACGGCATTTAATAGGTAGAGGTTTCTGGGTTAACCATATAGATATGCCGGTTTTGACACAATTTAATTATCGGTATTAATAAGTAACGGTAATAACAGGTAACAGTAACAGGCATTTTTGTTTAAAAACCTTTATTTGGGCACAATTACCAAGTACCTTTATTTTCCAAGTTTACTATTCTTACGGTATTTAATAGGTATAGCTCTCTGGTATAGCCAGATAGATACGCCTAATATGACACAATTTAACTATCAGTATTAATAGGTAATGGTAACAATCTGAGTAATTATACAGTGATAAGCAATTGGCTTACCAACTCTGGCACTTCCAGAAGAGCCAAACAGAAATACTTGCACCTATTGGGATACATTTACACCTTGTTTTCAACACAGCCAATTAATTATTATCACACCTTTATCTAATATAAGGACCATATCACATATTTGTTTTTGTTCCCCCTTTTTAAGCTCATATAGTAAAAGTTAAGTTTTAATTTTTCATTTCTACCTTGGTCCATAGTATCTAGTACATTTGAACATTATGAGTGCTATATTTGTACTCTTTTCAGTTTCTTGCTGATTAGTCTTGAATTCATTGTTCAGTACAAGCACCATCCCCCCTTTCTGATTTATTTTTATCACATTACAAAATAACTATATGGGAATGTTCATTATTTCCAAGTAGTGCCATTGGTTTCTCTTCCATTATTCTGACAATTGTGTCTCTTGGGGGAGCCCCTTCTTGTGGTGTAGGTCTAAGTGCTTTATGCGCCCTGTCTATCTCAACTGGCGATGGGTCTTCTTGATTTCTTAGGTTTGAAAATAGGGATTGTAAGTACCTGGGCAAATCTGCTGCTTGAACTGCTTCCGGAATGCCTCTAATTCTTATATTGTGTCTTCTGGACCTGTTTTCCAGGTCTTCTAGTTTATCCTCCATTTCTTGGATAGTATTGTCTTGTTGTTCCAGCTGTGTTTTCATTTTAGCTGTGTCTGTATTGTATGCACTCCATTCCTCCTCTAATTTTTCCACTCTGTTGCCAATGTCTGATATGTCCTTTTTTAGATCTGAGATCTCGTCTTTAATACACTGTTTTACCTGCACAAGTAGCGAAGCAAAATCCTTCTTTGATGGGAGTGAAGCTAATAATGATTTTGGGACACATATGGTTGCCTATTCTACATCTGAGTCAGATTCTGAATTGGATGGAGTATGTGTCTGTTTAGGAGAGGTGAACGGAGAGATATCTGGCATCTGTGTATTCACAGCTTTGAAAAAGTGATCTACTGATGGTGTAGACGAGCCTTTAGTGTTAGATCGTTTCTCTTTTTCCTTTTGAGGCATTTTTCTAGAATACATTACTAACTATGCAGGAGCGTGCCTTTGTGGATGTATAGGCCTTGAGTTTGTGGTGAGGAGATGCTTCTCACTTTATAAACGGCAGCGACGGGGCCACAGATAGTGACTACAGATAGTGACACTTAAAATGCCTGTGATAACGGTGGCAAAAGCTTGGAAGCGATATAAATGTTCAGCTCTCTCTGGCCTGTTTATGCCGCTAAAGTTGGGCCCCTTTATAATATACAGTAAAGTGTGTGATGTTAGACAGGAGTGCGTGGGTATTAAAAGTTCTGGGAATAGTACGCAAATATCATACTACTACCATGTGCGTGTGATCTTGCAGAGGGTGTTATAAAAAGTGGGTTTTTCTCAGTTTAGGCCCCGTGATAGGTATTGGCATTATTTTGTGCAGCTTTACTTAGTATGACCTCTCATATGGCTGTTTACAGAGGATTTCATGGTACCCACCTTTTATCCAATTTTCTGGATAATTTGACTACTTGTTAAAATGGCGACCGCCACGTGTATGGAACAATTTGCGGGTTTATTACCTGATGATGTGCCGCACTTCTGTAGTCATTGCTCTTAGGAATCTTGCTGCAGGCTACACGGTGATGTTTTGCTGCTGTTCCGTCATCCGTAGCAGTCGTCCTAATAGGCCATGTTGCGTTGTGCTACAGTGTTCCAAGCTACAACTCCTATGTGCAACCGAGAGTGATCCCTGCTTCTTACTTAGCAGTGCGTCCTTGTAGCTCAATCCAAACTTTGCTTTTTAAAGCATAATGAGCTGTTTCCTGGGCTGATGCTCCGGAGCTCACTTAACGTGTGGCCATCTCCTGTGAGTGCCGGCTCTGCCCCCGACAAATGTAATTTTTTATGGCAACATTTTTAAAATTACCTGGAGCTCATTGGTACAACAGACAATTCTCTCCTGCTGCATATTTTGCTGCTTTGTTTAGTGTATCTTAATTGTTGTTGCCTCCTAGAAACATTTTGGAGAACACTTAAAGGGACTGTCTAGTCAAAATGAAACTTTCATGATTCAAATAGGGCATTACAATTTAAGCAACTTTCCAATTTACTTTTATCATCAAATTTACTTTGTTCTCTTGGTATTCTTTGTTGAAAGCTAAACCTAGGCAGCCCTTAAAGGCTACTTCTTATCTCAGTGCATTTTGTCAGTTTTTACAGCTAGACAGCGCTAATTCATGTGTGTCATATAGATAACATTGTGCTTACTCCCTTGGGGCGAGATTACATATATAGCGCAGGCTTCAGCGCAAGCACTGCATCCCGCACCGCCTGAAATTTCACCTCACACATCGGGGTATTACATAAACCCCGCCGGCAGTTCATAAAGTGCCTTAAGTCGGATAAACTAGCAATGTCCAGAAATGAGCGTAAATACAAATTTCTTGAGTCGCCAGTGACTTAAGGCACTTTAGAAACTGCCGGCGCCTAAGAAAAGAAAATATCAAATCTCCCGTAACAGTCTAACAGGCCTCCCAAAAATAAGCCTGACACGTAAAAACCCCTATATTCTCAATCCCCCCCCCCTCACTACTAATAATAAATGTATTAACCCCTAAACCAACAACCCCCCACAACGCAATAAACCTAAATTAACTATTAACCCCTATATCCGCCATCAAACCCACACCGCAGATAATAACTAAATTATTAACCCCTAAATCCGCCAACCCCAACATCGCAAACTACCTATTAAAACTATTAACCCCTAATCCGCCATTAACCCACAACACAATAAAACTATTAACCCCTAAACCGCCAAAGCCCACAACGCAATAAACCTAACCCCTAACCTAACCCCCCTAACCTAACACCCCCTAAATGAAACCAAATTACCTAATTTACAAAATACTAAAGTTACTATTAAATTAAAAAAAAACAACACTACTTTAAAAATACAAATAAACTAAGTATAAATTAAAGGGACAGTCTAATCTAAATTCTGGAGTAGACTGTCCCTTTAAGTTACAAATACAGAAAATAAAAAATTATAAGATTACATAAAAGAAAATTACCACATTTTTAAAAATTATACCTAATCCCTATGAAAATAGAAAAGCCCCCCAAAATAAAAACACCCCCTACTCTAATAAACTAACAGTAGCCCTTAAAAGGGCTTTTTGCAGGGCATTGTGTGAAGATAAAAGTATGGGTAAAAATATATAAAGATTTGAACAGTATACACAATAATTTAGATTTCTATGCAAGAGAATTCAAGCCTTCGTACCATAATACAAATATTTTATTTATCACAATTAGTTATCACAATCCTAAAATTAAAAACTCTAATGACACTGGTGTCAATTAAAATATATTTCACTATATTAAATTGCTGGACTAATATTATTTAGGAAACAAACAATACATCAACATAGAAATTTCTAACAATATTTACTTCAAAATGCCTTTAACTTTTCGCATTAGAGAACACTTTAGAGAACACTTTTAAATTAACCTTTTTGTTCCATTTCAAACATTAAAAAGCGAAACAATGTTCCATTTACTTCCTTTACAATTCCACTTATTTCTGTTACTGTTTTTCAACTGCACATTAGTGATGTATATAGCAGTTCACACAGAAATTGCAAATCTTAAGTATTTCAAGGTATTTTGAAAAACGATGCTTGTCAGTTTTCAACCCTGTGGGGCCATATTCTTCAAACTAAACCAAACAATTATAAGTTTAACTGCTTGTATTACCTTATAGTCAGTAGGTTTTACCTCCACTCTGTGTCAGCAGGGTTTTGTACTTAACATCAGGCAATCGTTCCTTCTTTCTCTGTGTCAGTAGTCTTGGGCGGTTTGTAGCTTCTTGTAGCTTCTTGTATGAGCGGCTGTCAGTGTCTTCACCTCCGCCAAACAGCTGATTGAATTTGTTTCGTGCGTGCACTTTATTTGAAAAAAGCGCTCCTACCGTTCCACCTATAAACCTCAATATTCACTTGGTGTATTCCAATGATGGGTTAATTCTGGTGGACGGTTATGGGAGCAAGAGCAGTTGTATTAGCTATAAACAGTTTCAGACTAATATTCATTCCTTTCCTTTCAACAGGAGCTTCAAGACAATATATCCACCGTTTTTTCAAAATACCTTGAAATACTTCAGATTTTTAATTTCTGTGTGAACTGCTATATACATCACTAATGTGCAGTTGAACTCTTAGTCCAGCAATTTAATATAGTGAAATATATTTTAATTGACACCGGAGTTTTTAACTTTAGGATTGTGATAACTAATTGTGATAAATAAAATATTTGTATTATGGTACGAAGGCTTGAATTCTCTTGCATAGAAATCTAAATTATTATATATACTGTTCAAATCTTTTTATATTTTTACCCATACTTTTATTATTTTTTTAAATTACACTAACAGTCTGCCTTTACTTGCGCCACCCACACCCTTTTTTGTTTTGTTAGTTCAATAACTTCACACTTTGTGAGGAGTGTGAATAGTGGGTTTGGATAGTACTGTCTGACCTAGCTCCTAGACCAATCGAATTGTTGTAATTGCGTGAAGATAATCAGCTCTTTTACAGCAAAATACACAAAGCCCCCCCAACAGTAAACCCCCCAAATAAAATAACCTAACACTAAAAACCCTAAGATACCCATTGCCCTGAAAAGGGAGTTTGTTGGGCTTTCCCCTTACAAGGGCATTTAGCTCTTTTACTGCCCACCCTATCTAAATAAAATAAAAAAAACAAAAAACCCTAAGTCTAAGCCCCAGGTTGCTAGTCAACGTTCCTAAAGTCTGGCGGAGAAGGTCCTGAGCGGAACTGAAGACCGCAGAGCTGAAGACCGGCGACCATGGAGCATGGAGGATCCTCTTTGTACGATCTTTGCCGCACACTGGATAGAAAATTCAAGGGACGCGATTAAAAATGGCGTCCCTTGAATTCCTATTGGCTGATTTGATTCTTCAAATTCAAATCAGTCAATAGGATGAAAGCTACTCAAATCCTATTGGCTGTTCAAATCAGCCAATAGGATGCGAGCTACTGAAATTCTATTGGCTGATTTGAATAGCCAATAGAATTTCAGTAGCTCGCATCCTATTGGCTGATTTGAATAGCCAATAGGATTTGAGTAGCTTTCATCCTATTGGCGGATTTGAATTTGAAGAATCAAATCAGCCAATAGGAATTCAAGGGACGCCATTTTTAATCGCGTCCCTTGAATTCTCTATACAGTGTGCGGCGAGGATCGTACAAAGAGGATCCTCCATGCTCCGTGGCTCCACGGTGGCCGGTCTTCAGTTCCAGGGTCGCCGGTCTTCAGCTCCACGGTCTTCAGCTCCGCTCAGCGAAGGATGTTCCAGGAAGAAGAAAGAAGAGGTTGCCGCTTGGAAGAAGACTTCACCGCCTGGAACAGGACCTTCTCTGCCAGACATCAGGAACAGTGAGTAGCAACCTGGGGCTTAGAAATGGGGGGTTTATTTTATTTAGATAGGGTGGGCATTAAAAGAGCTAAATGTCCTTTTAAGGGCAATGCCCAACAAAAGCCCTTTTCAGGGCAATGGGTAGTTTAGGGTTTTTAGTGTTTAATTATTTTATTCGGGGGGGTTTGGTGGGTGGGGGGCTTTGTGTATTTTGTTGTAAAAGAGCTGATTATCTTGGGACAATGCCCTGAAAAAAACCCTTTTAAGGGCTACTGGTAGTTTATTAGAGTAGGAGGTGTTTTTATTTTGGGGGGGCTTTTTTATTTTCATTGGGATTAGGTATAATTTTTTAAAATTTGGTAATTTTCTTTTTTATTTTATGTAATTGTAGCTTAAAGGGGCAGTCTACTCCAGAATTTTGATTAGACTGTCCCTGTAATTTATACTTAGTTTATTTTTATTTTTAAAGTAGTGTTAGTTTTTTTTAATTTAATAGTATGTTTAGTATTTTGTAAATTAGGTAATTTGGTTTCATTTAGGGGGGTTAGGTTAGGTTTATTGTGTTGTGGGCTTTGGCGGTTTAGGGGTTAATAGTTTTACTAGGTAGTTTGCGTTGTGGGTTAATGGCGGATTAGGAGTTAATAGTTTTAATAGGTAGTTTGCGATGTTGGGGTTGGCGGATTTAGGGGTTAATAATTTAGTTATTACTTGCAGTGTGGGTTTGATGGCTGATATAGGGTTAATACACTTTATTAGTTATTGCGGTGGGGGATTGCGGTTGACAGGTAGATAGACATTGCGCATGCGTTAGGTGTTAGTTTATTTTTGCAGGCATTTTTGGGAGTTACGGTGCTCCCATACTCAGCGCAAGGCTTGCTACAGCTGCATTTTATGGCAAGGTAAAAATGGAGTAAGATTTCTCCATTTTCACCACGTAAGTCCTTACGCTGAATATTGGATACCGATTTGCGACACGGTCCCATGTTAGCCTATGGGAGTAAAAATTGCGGGCGACGGGTGAAATATATGTGCCGCATTTATATGCGGTGCTGTTTATAGGATACCAAACCCGCGCAAAAACCGGCATCGCCTTGGAGTTATTTATGAGTCGGGGTTAGATACAAGGTATTCAAGTGGTAAAAAGTATATTAATATAAATGTGATGGGTATGCAACCTGGGGAATGTGTAATAAAGAGATGATCTATCTTTTTAAATAATACAATTCTGGAGTAGACTGTCCCTTTTAAGCTGTAGCCATAATTAAACTTTCTCTTGGGCCATATGGAGACCTGCCAATTATTTTTTTTTTAAATAAATTTTACAAATGGGTGAAGCAATATACTTCTACAATCTGAAATATTTGTTTGTGGAACCATTTTTACCCATATGCATTAAGTTCATAATGTTTTGCATACAAAGAGAGAAGCACTCTACCAGGAACGAACAACAGCTCAGTGGCTTGTTCTATGGCGATTTACCACCCGGAAGCAGCCTCTTTTAGACCAGTGTGCTTTTCACAGAAGAAAACTTTCCTGAAGTATATCAGTCTGATCCCGCCAAGTAAGGTCAGTCCAGCCCCGAAATACCAGGCAATTCTCCTCTGAACAAGGAACATGACAACCCCAGACGATCGTTTCGGCCTCCTATGGGCCTCGTCAGTGAGGTGCAGCCACATTCCTCTAAGCACACTGAGCAAGGAGTCCACGTCTGGTTTCCCCCATCACCCATAGGGAGACTTCCCCAGGGTCATAATAATTTGCATACAAAGAGAGAAGCACTCTACCAGGAACGAACAACAGCTCAGTGGCTTGTTCTATGGCGATTTACCACCCGGAAGCAGCCTCTTTTAGACCAGTGTGCTTTTCACAGAAGAAAACTTTCCTGAAGTATATCAGTCTGATCCCGCCAAGTAAGGTCAGTCCAGCCCCGAAATACCAGGCAATTCTCCTCTGAACAAGGAACATGACAACCCCAGACGATCGTTTCGGCCTCCTATGGGCCTCGTCAGTGAGGTGCAGCCACATTCCTCTAAGCACACTGAGCAAGGAGTCCACGTCTGGTTTCCCCCATCACCCATAGGGAGACTTCCCCAGGGTCATAATAATTTGCATACAAAGAGAGAAGCACTCTACCAGGAACGAACAACAGCTCAGTGGCTTGTTCTATGGCGATTTACCACCCGGAAGCAGCCTCTTTTAGACCAGTGTGCTTTTCACAGAAGAAAACTTTCCTGAAGTATATCAGTCTGATCCCGCCAAGTAAGGTCAGTCCAGCCCCGAAATACCAGGCAATTCTCCTCTGAACAAGGAACATGACAACCCCAGACGATCGTTTCGGCCTCCTATGGGCCTCGTCAGTGAGGTGCAGCCACATTCCTCTAAGCACACTGAGCAAGGAGTCCACGTCTGGTTTCCCCCATCACCCATAGGGAGACTTCCCCAGGGTCATAATAATTTGCATACAAAGAGAGAAGCACTCTACCAGGAACGAACAACAGCTCAGTGGCTTGTTCTATGGCGATTTACCACCCGGAAGCAGCCTCTTTTAGACCAGTGTGCTTTTCACAGAAGAAAACTTTCCTGAAGTATATCAGTCTGATCCCGCCAAGTAAGGTCAGTCCAGCCCCGAAATACCAGGCAATTCTCCTCTGAACAAGGAACATGACAACCCCAGACGATCGTTTCGGCCTCCTATGGGCCTCGTCAGTGAGGTGCAGCCACATTCCTCTAAGCACACTGAGCAAGGAGTCCACGTCTGGTTTCCCCCATCACCCATAGGGAGACTTCCCCAGGGTCATAATAATTTGCATACAAAGAGAGAAGCACTCTACCAGGAACGAACAACAGCTCAGTGGCTTGTTCTATGGCGATTTACCACCCGGAAGCAGCCTCTTTTAGACCAGTGTGCTTTTCACAGAAGAAAACTTTCCTGAAGTATATCAGTCTGATCCCGCCAAGTAAGGTCAGTCCAGCCCCGAAATACCAGGCAATTCTCCTCTGAACAAGGAACATGACAACCCCAGACGATCGTTTTGGCCTCCTATGGGCCTCGTCAGTGAGGTGCAGCCACATTCCTCTAAGCACACTGAGCAAGGAGTCCACGTCTGGTTTCCCCCATCACCCATAGGGAGACTTCCCCAGGGTCATAATAATTTGCATACAAAGAGAGAAGCACTCTACCAGGAACGAACAACAGCTCAGTGGCTTGTTCTATGGCGATTTACCACCCGGAAGCAGCCTCTTTTAGACCAGTGTGCTTTTCACAGAAGAAAACTTTCCTGAAGTATATCAGTCTGATCCCGCCAAGTAAGGTCAGTCCAGCCCCGAAATACCAGGCAATTCTCCTCTGAACAAGGAACATGACAACCCCAGACGATCGTTTCGGCCTCCTATGGGCCTCGTCAGTGAGGTGCAGCCACATTCCTCTAAGCACACTGAGCAAGGAGTCCACGTCTGGTTTCCCCCATCACCCATAGGGAGACTTCCCCAGGGTCATAATAATTTGCATACAAAGAGAGAAGCACTCTACCAGGAACGAACAACAGCTCAGTGGCTTGTTCTATGGCGATTTACCACCCGGAAGCAGCCTCTTTTAGACCAGTGTGCTTTTCACAGAAGAAAACTTTCCTGAAGTATATCAGTCTGATCCCGCCAAGTAAGGTCAGTCCAGCCCCGAAATACCAGGCAATTCTCCTCTGAACAAGGAACATGACAACCCCAGACGATCGTTTCGGCCTCCTATGGGCCTCGTCAGTGAGGTGCAGCCACATTCCTCTAAGCACACTGAGCAAGGAGTCCACGTCTGGTTTCCCCCATCACCCATAGGGAGACTTCCCCAGGGTCATAATAATTTGCATACAAAGAGAGAAGCACTCTACCAGGAACGAACAACAGCTCAGTGGCTTGTTCTATGGCGATTTACCACCCGGAAGCAGCCTCTTTTAGACCAGTGTGCTTTTCACAGAAGAAAACTTTCCTGAAGTATATCAGTCTGATCCCGCCAAGTAAGGTCAGTCCAGCCCCGAAATACCAGGCAATTCTCCTCTGAACAAGGAACATGACAACCCCAGACGATCGTTTCGGCCTCCTATGGGCCTCGTCAGTGAGGTGCAGCCACATTCCTCTAAGCACACTGAGCAAGGAGTCCACGTCTGGTTTCCCCCATCACCCATAGGGAGACTTCCCCAGGGTCATAATAATTTGCATACAAAGAGAGAAGCACTCTACCAGGAATGAACAACAGCTCAGTGGCTTGTTCTATGGCGATTTACCACCCGGAAGCAGCCTCTTTTAGACCAGTGTGCTTTTCACAGAAGAAAACTTTCCTGAAGTATATCAGTCTGATCCCGCCAAGTAAGGTCAGTCCAGCCCCGAAATACCAGGCAATTCTCCTCTGAACAAGGAACATGACAACCCCAGACGATCGTTTCGGCCTCCTATGGGCCTCGTCAGTGAGGTGCAGCCACATTCCTCTAAGCACACTGAGCAAGGAGTCCACGTCTGGTTTTCCCCATCACCCATAGGGAGACTTCCCCAGGGTCATAATAATTTGCATACAAAGAGAGAAGCACTCTACCAGGAACGAACAACAGCTCAGTGGCTTGTTCTATGGCGATTTACCACCCGGAAGCAGCCTCTTTTAGACCAGTGTGCTTTTCACAGAAGAAAACTTTCCTGAAGTATATCAGTCTGATCCCGCCAAGCAAGGTCAGTCCAGCCCCGAAATACCAGGCAATTCTCCTCTGAACAAGGAACATGACAACCCCAGACGATCGTTTCGGCCTCCTATGGGCCTCGTCAGTGAGGTGCAGCCACATTCCTCTAAGCACACTGAGCAAGGAGTCCACGTCTGGTTTCCCCCATCACCCATAGGGAGACTTCCCCAGGGTCATAATAATTTGCATACAAAGAGAGAAGCACTCTACCAGGAACGAACAACAGCTCAGTGGCTTGTTCTATGGCGATTTACCACCCGGAAGCAGCCTCTTTTAGACCAGTGTGCTTTTCACAGAAGAAAACTTTCCTGAAGTATATCAGTCTGATCCCGCCAAGTAAGGTCAGTCCAGCCCCGAAATACCAGGCAATTCTCCTCTGAACAAGGAACATGACAACCCCAGACGATCGTTTCGGCCTCCTATGGGCCTCGTCAGTGAGGTGCAGCCACATTCCTCTAAGCACACTGAGCAAGGAGTCCACGTCTGGTTTCCCCCATCACCCATAGGGAGACTTCCCCAGGGTCATAATAATTTGCATACAAAGAGAGAAGCACTCTACCAGGAACGAACAACAGCTCAGTGGCTTGTTCTATGGCGATTTACCACCCGGAAGCAGCCTCTTTTAGACCAGTGTGCTTTTCACAGAAGAAAACTTTCCTGAAGTATATCAGTCTGATCCCGCCAAGTAAGGTCAGTCCAGCCCCGAAATACCAGGCAATTCTCCTCTGAACAAGGAACATGACAACCCCAGACGATCGTTTCGGCCTCCTATGGGCCTTGTCAGTGAGGTGCAGCCACATTCCTCTAAGCACACTGAGCAAGGAGTCCACGTCTGGTTTCCCCCATCACCCATAGGGAGACTTCCCCAGGGTCATAATAATTTGCATACAAAGAGAGAAGCACTCTACCAGGAACGAACAACAGCTCAGTGGCTTGTTCTATGGCGATTTACCACCCGGAAGCAGCCTCTTTTAGACCAGTGTGCTTTTCACAGAAGAAAACTTTCCTGAAGTATATCAGTCTGATCCCGCCAAGTAAGGTCAGTCCAGCCCCGAAATACCAGGCAATTCTCCTCTGAACAAGGAACATGACAACCCCAGACGATCGTTTCGGCCTCCTACGGGCCTCGTCAGTGAGGTGCAGCCACATTCCTCTAAGCACACTGAGCAAGGAGTCCACGTCTGGTTTCCCCCATCACCCATAGGGAGACTTCCCCAGGGTCATAATAATTTGCATACAAAGAGAGAAGCACTCTACCAGGAACGAACAACAGCTCAGTGGCTTGTTCTATGGCGATTTACCACCCGGAAGCAGCCTCTTTTAGACCAGTGTGCTTTTCACAGAAGAAAACTTTCCTGAAGTATATCAGTCTGATCCCGCCAAGTAAGGTCAGTCCAGCCCCGAAATACCAGGCAATTCTCCTCTGAACAAGGAACATGACAACCCCAGAACCCCAGTTCATAATGTTACCTTGACAAATTACTATTGTACATTTTGTAATAGCAAAATTGGTTACCAACAAATGGTGTTTGTCTGAATTCTCGTAATATCGTCATGGAAACTGAAAGCTTTAAGCAGATAATTGGCTGTACAAAAAATGATTCAATATAAAATTTTGTTTCTAAAATCAGTGTCTCTGGGTCTATTTTTCAGATTTTGTTTCTTTGTCTCTTATTGGCAGAATTTCTTATTAATTTATAAGCTTAGACACAAACGGTGTGAATGTATTGGTACTCAGAAACCTGATAATTTTGTCATAATGATGTTGTTTACCATAGCTTAATATGAAGGGAGACAAACAACTTCTGGTAGTATTAGATGGGTTGCAAAAACACACCCAAAAGGAAAGCAGGACAGCATTAAATGATCAGTGTTCTTGTGATCAATGTTTGCAACAGGGTTGGCTTTAAATCAACCAAGGTTAATGAGGTTTATATCCAAGGCAAGTTCATATTCACTAAATGCTTATTCATATAAAGATCATAAATATTCAGCAGAGGTTGCATATCTATCTTCACATATTAAATAAGTTAGTGAAAAAATAACCCCAGCTTCTTGGAGTAAGAGGATAAATTAAAACAAACTTAAAGGGACATGATTGTATTATAAAATGTTTCATTAGGTGTAGTAAAGCAATTTTGCAATGCACTTTAATTACTTAATTTGTACTTTTCTGTAATGTAACTGGAAGTACACACACATGCCTAAACCTACCTCATTTCTGCCCCTAATCAACAGGGGAAATTAGGTATGCAACTGCAAAACAACAATAGTATTGAAAACAGGATGATATCGGCAAGCCTTATCTACTCCACTAACAAGTCCAGATTGGCTTTCCATCTAAAGGGGAGGAGAGTCCATGGCTTCATTCATTACTTGTGGGAATTAAGAACCTGGCCACCAGGAGGAGGCAAAGACACCCCAGACAAAGGCTTAAATACCTCCCCCACTTCCCTCATCCCCCAGTCATTCTTTGCCTTTCGTCACAGGAGGTTGGCAGAGAAGTGTCGAAAGATTCGGAGTAGTCTCTTATGGAGGGTAGTACTCTTCGAAATGGGACTGGAGTTTTAAGTAGTCCTGTCAGCCTCTCAGTGAGAGCATGGGTGAAGGTTAGAGTCCGGAGATGCAGGGAGAGTCTTTCTGCTAAACCATCCGAACTCACATTAACCGATCCATAAGCAATCAGCGTTGACGAGTTTCGCTGCCTGCTTCCTACACCCAAGTCCATGTCAGGAGCGATGCTACTACACTGTCACACTTGAGAGGCCGTGCTCCTGTTCCACGGCATAGATTCTGGTAAGATCGTTTCATTTTTTATACTTAATGATAATGCAAGAAGACAGGGTCACACTGTGGCGCCTTTTATCTTTATAGAATCAAGGGTTAATATCCCTGGAAGGGGGATTATTGAACAGGGGGGGTTTGTACATAATGTTATTTGTTGTGTCATTGCTGCGATATGTGAGATGAGGCTCTGGCAATGGTGGACTACAGGTGTCATTTTTGGGAGTTACTTACACGGCCGATTTGGCGCCTTTTTTCTCCCTAGTGCAGGGGCGGTCCTGCGATGCACTCCATGTGACCGGGTGGGGCCTATTCAACTTCCTCTTCTTGTCCAGGGGGTTGCAGGAGACAAAGCGGTTTTCTCGGTGGTCATGGTCTAAGGAGGTGGTGAGTGCCCCGGCCATTGGAGGTATAAAGGTGCCATTTATATAGTATATCTAGTCCGTAATAAAGGCGTAAGCTTTGGAGGACTCAGATGCATTGGAGGGTACTGCCTCTTTAACAAAGTCTAATACCTGTGTTTATTGTGAGGAGGTTCTGGTAGATCAGCCTGCTCAACTCTGTTCCACGTGCCTTAATAAGATTACTACATCTAGAAAGAATAAGATGTTTTAGTACTACTGAACCATCCACCTCTGAGGGTTCTTCGTCCCGTGAGGTGAGTTCCCTACATTCATCTTCAATTACACATGCAGCTCCCCAGGGCACGACAAATCCTCCTGAGGGAGAGGGCTGCTGGTCGTCGGTGTCTGCGGTGATTAGTGCCTTACCACATTCTGTTAAGCGCAAGCGTATGATAAAAACTTGCGGCCCGGCTCAGGGGTCGTCTACTCCAATGGATTTCTCGGAAAGATTATCCACTGACGAGGACAACTCCGGCTCTTTGGAGGATGTTCCTTCTGGGTCGGAGTCCGTGTCATCTAAGCTGGGGGTCTCACCCGGGAGACCTGTGGGTGGGTCAGATGAGGTAGATGAAGTCGGCTGTGTGTCGTCTGGTGAGCCGGATCGCCACTGTGGAAGTCCAAAGGGCTGTGTTGTTTATCCCAAAAGGGTAGCTGCTCACACGATCAGCCTTGTTTCCAAACGAGTTTCCAATGTCAGTGTATGGAACAAAGGGATAAAAACCAAACTGGGTATAACCACTGCAAACTGTGGTAATATTAAAAAGGCACAGAAAACCGGGTCTGTCTAAAAACAAGTATTTAATTGCTACGCGTTTCTCAGTCCGTAAAGGACCGTTTCCTCAGGCATGATATGCCTGAGGAAACGGTCCTTTACGGACTGAGAAACGCGTAGCAATTACACCAGACTTTAGGTGTAGGATGGAAAATGTACGCTTCCTACTGAAGCAAGTGCTTGCTACGTTGGAGGTTCCGGACCCGAAACTACCGGAGGAACCTTCGATTCCCAAACTTGATAAAGTATATGAGGACACCTTCCCGGTTCTCGTTATGATGGCTAACATTATTAAGAATGAATGGGAGAAATTGGGCTCATCCTTTCCCCCTTCCTTTAAGAAACTATTCCCCGTTCCACACTCTCAGCTCGAGCTATGGGCTAATGTCCCTAAGGTGGATGGTGCTATCTCCATGCTCACGAAGCGTACAACAATAACTCTTGAGGATAGTTAGTTGTTTAAAGAGCCCATGGATAAAATGTTAGAAAACATGTTGAGAAAGATGTTTCAGCACACAGGGTTTGTTTTTCAGGCGGCGGCGGTAGCTGCGACATATTGGTGCGAATCCCTGGCTGAGATGGTCAAGAGGGAGACTCCCCTTGACGAGATACAGGATAGAATTAAGGCCTTGAGAGTAGCTAATTCTTTCATTTGTGACGCCAATATGCAGATTATTCGCCTGAATGCAAAAATATCAGGTTTTTCCGTCCTAGCCCATAGGGCTCTGTGGCTGAAGTCATGGTCTGCGGACATGACCTCTAAATCTAGGCTTCTATCCCTTCCCTTTCAGGAAAAGATCCTATTTGGTCCAGGACTGGACTCGATCATATCCACGGTCACGGGAGGCAAGGGAGCCTTCCGGCCACAGAATAAGAAGGTTAAACCTAAGGGATCTACTTTTCGATCCTTTTGTTCGGACAAGGCCCATCGCCAGCAGCCTGCGGCGAAAGCGGAGCAGTCCAAGGGAGCTTGGAAGCCAGCTCAGTCTTGGAATAAGTCCAAGCAGAACAAGAAGCCTGCCGAGACAACGGACCGAGTAGGGGCAGATTATCTCTACACACACACACAGGTACTGGGCAAGATACATACACGCACAGGTACTGGGCAGGATACATACACACACACAGGTACTGGGGAGGGTACATACACACACAGGTACTGGGCAAGATACATAGACACACACACATACACAGGTACTGGGCAGGATACACACATACACAGGTACTGGGCAGGATATACAGATGTACTGGGCAGGATACATACACACACATGCACAGCTACTGGGAAGAATACACACACGTACAGGTACTGGGCAAGATACACACATGCACAGCTACTGGACAGGATACACACACACACACACAGGTAGTGGGCAGGATACACACACACACACACACACACAGATACTGGGCAGGATACACACACACATGTAGTGGGTAGGATACACACACACACCCAGGTACTGGGCAGGATACACCCGTATTTGGCAGGATACACACATGCACAGGTACTGGGCAGGATACATTCACACACAGGTACTGGGCAGGATACACACGCACAGGTACTGGGCAGGAGACACACATGCACAGGTACTGGGCAGGAGACACACATGCACAGGTACTGGGCAGGAGACACACGCACAGGTACTGGGCAGGAGACACCACAGGTACTGGGCAGGAGACACATACACAGGTACTGGACAGGATACATTCACACGCACAGGTACTGGGCAGGAGACACACGCACAGGTACTGGGCAGGAGACACATGCACAGGTACTGGGCAGGATACACACACGCACAGGTACTGGGCAGGATACACACATACACAGGTACTGGGCAGGATACACACACACACACACATGTAGTGGGTAGGATACACACACCCAGGTACTGGGCAGGATACACCGGTATTGGGCAGGATACACACATGCACAGGTACTAAGCAGGATACACACACACATACACAGGTACTGGGCAGGATACATACACACACAGGTACTAGGCAGGATACACACATACACAAGTACTGGGCAGGATACACAGACGCACAGGTACTGGGCAGGATATACACATGTACTGGGCAGGATACATACATGCATAGGTACTGGGCAGGATACATTCACACGCACAGGTACTGGGCAGGATACATTCACACGCACAGGTACTGGGCAGGATACATTCACACGCACAGGTACTGGGCAGGATACATTCACACGCACAGGTACTGGGCAGGAGACACATGCACACGCACAGGTACTGGGCAGGAGACACATGCACAGGTACTGGGCAGGATACACACACGCACAGGTAATGGGCAGGATACACACATACACAGGTACTGGGCAGGATACACATACACAGATACTGAGCAGGATACACACACAGGTACTGGGCAGGATACACACACACAATTGTAGTGGGTAGGATACACACACCCAGGTACTGGGCAGGATACACCGGTATTGGGCAGGATACACACATGCACAGGTACTAAGCAGGATACACATACACAGGTACTGGGCAGGATACACACATACACAAGTACTGGGCAGGATACACACATACACAAGTACTGGGCAGGATACGCACATTTACTGGGCAGGATACACACATACACAGGTACTGGGCAGGATACACATATGCACAGGTACTGGGCAGGATACACACATACACAAGTACTGGGCAGGATACACACATACACAAGTACTGGGCAGGATACGCATAGGTAGTGGGCAGGATATACACATGTACTGGGCAGGATACATACATGCACAGAGACTGGGCAGGATACATACACACAGGTACTGGGCAGGATACATACAGGTACTGGGCAGGATACACACATACACAGTTACTGGGCAGGATACACAAATGCACAGGTACTAGGCAGGATATACAGATGTACTGGGCAGGATACATACACACACGCATAGGTACTAGGCAGGATACATACATACACACACTCACAGGTACTGGGCAGGATACACACATGCACAGGTACTGGGCAGGATACACACATACACAGGTACTGGGCAGGATATACAGATGTACTGGGCAGGATACATACACACATGCACAGCTACTGGGCAGGATACACACACGCACGGGTACTGGGCAGGATACACACACGCACGGGTACTGGGCAAGATACACACACGTACAGGTACTTGGCAGGATACACACATACACAGGTACTGGGCAGGATACACACACACACACAGGTACTGGGCAGGATACACACACACAGGTAGTGGGCAGGATACACACACACACACACAGGTAGTGGGCAGGATACACACACACACACAGGTAGTGGGCAGGATACACACACACACACACAGGTAGTGGGCAGGATACACACACACAGGTACTGGGCAGGATACACACATACACAAGTACTGGGCAGGATACACACATACACAAGTACTGGGCAGGATACTCACAGGTACTGGGCAGGATATACACATGTACTGGGCAGGATACATACATGCACAGGTACTGGGCAGGATACATACACACAGGTACTGGGCAGGATACATACAGGTACTGGGCAGGATACACACATACACAGTTACTGGGCAGGATACACAAATGCACAGGTACTGGGCAGGATATACAGATGTACTGGGCAGGATACATACACACACGCATAGGTACTAGGCAGGATACATACATACACACACTCACAGGTACTGGGCAGGATACACACATGCACAGGTACTGGGCAGGATACACACATACACAGGTACTGGGCAGGATATACAGATGTACTGGGCAGGATACATACACACATGCACAGCTACTGGGCAGGATACACACACGCACGGGTACTGGGCAGGATACACACACGCACGGGTACTGGGCAAGATACACACACGCACAGGTACTTGGCAGGATACACACATACACAGGTACTGGGCAGGATACACACACACACACAGGTAGTGGGCAGGATACACACACACAGGTAGTGGGCAGGATACACACACACACAGGTACTGGGCAGGATATACACACACACAGGTACTGGGCAGGATATATACATGTACTGGGCAGGATACATACATGCACAGGTACTGGGCAGGATGCATAGATACACACACACACAGGTACTGGGCAGGATACACACATACAAAGGTACTGGGCAGGATATACAGATGTACTAGGCAGGATACATACACACACACGTACAGGTACTGGGCAGGATACGCACAGGTACTGGGCAGGATACACAGCTACTGGGCAGGTTACACACATACACAGCTACTGGGCAGGATACATACACATGTGCACAGGTACTGGGCAGGATACATACACACGTGCACAGGTACTGGGCAGGATACACACATACACAGGTACTGGCCAGGATACATAAACACACACAGGTACTGGGCAGGACACACACATACACAGGTACTGGGCAGGATAAACAAACACACACAGGTACTGGGTAGGATACGCACATACACATGTAGTGGGCAGGGTACACAAACACACAGGTACTGGGCAGGATATATGCACATACACAGATACTGGGCAGGGTACAAACACACACACATAGACACAGGTACTGGGCAGGATATACAAACAGGTACTGGGCATAATACACGCACACAGGTACTGGGCAGGATACACAAACACACATACATAGGTACTTGGCAGGATACGCAAACACACACATATAGGTACTGGGCAGGATACACACACACACACAAGTACTGGGCAGGATACACACACACACACAGGTAGTGGGCAGGATACACACACACAGGTAGTGGGCAGGATACACACACACAGGTAATGGACAGGATACACACACACAGGTACTGGGCAGGATACACACACACACAGGTACTGGGCAGGATACAGACACACACAGGTACTGGACAGGATACACACACACACACAGGTAGGACAGGATACACACACACACAGGTAGTGGGCAGGGCACACACACAGGTAGTGGACAGGATACACACACACACACAATCCCCTCACCCCCCCCCCCCAGTCATTCTTTGCCTTTCGTCCCAGTAGGTTGGCAGAGTAGTGTCAGAATTTATATATATTCATATAGGTACTGGGCAGGATACACACACACACAAGTACTGGGCAGGATACACACACACAGGTAGTGGGCAGGATACACACACGCACACAGGTAGTGGGCAGGATACACACACACACAGGTACTGGGCAGGATACACACACAGGTACTGGGCAGGATACACACACAGGTACTGGACAGGATACACACACACAGGTACTGGGCAGGATACATAGATACACACACACAGGTACTGGGCAGGATACACACATACACATGTAGTGGGCAGGGTACACAAACACACAGGTACTGGGCAGGATATATGCACATACACAGATACTGGGCAGGGTACAAACACACACACATAGACACAGGTACTGGGCAGGATATACACACAGGTACTGGGCATAATACACGCACACAAGTACTGGGCAGGATACACAAACACACACACATAGGTACTTGGCAGGATACGCAAACACACACATATAGGTACTGGGCAGGATACACACACACACACACAAGTATTGGGCAGGATACACACACACACACAGGTAGTGGGCAGGATACACACACACACACACACGTACTGGGCAGGATACACACACACACACACAGGTACTGGGCAGGATACACACACAGGTACTAGACAGGATACACACACACAGGTAATGGACAGGATATACACACACAGGTACTGGGCAGGATACACACACACACAGGTACTGGACAGGATACACACACACACAGGTACTGGACAGGATACACACACACACACACACAGGTAGGACAAGATACACACACACACACACAGGTAGGACAAGATACACACACACACACAGGTAGTGGGCAGGGCACACACACAGGTAGTGGACAGGATACACACACACACACAATCCCCTCACCCCCCCCCCCCCCAGTCATTATTTGCCTTTTGTCCCAGTAGGTTGGCAGAGTAGTGTCAGAATTTATTTTGTCTCTTATGGAGGGTAGTACTCTTTTTGGCATGGGACTGGAGTTTTAAGTAGTCCTGTCAGTCTCTCAGTGAGGACTTGCATGAAAGGTAGAGTCTGGAGATGCAGGATGAGTCTTTCTGTGAAACCATCCCGACTCATATTAACAGCTCCTCAAGCAATTGGTATTGTCTAACTTTGCTCCGCTGCCTGCTTTCTTCTATCAAATCCATGGCAGAGGCGATGCTACTATCTGTCACACTTGAAAGACGGTGTTCCTGTTCCACAGCGTAGATTCCAGTAAGATCGTTTCATTTTACTTTCTTTATGAATGTACTGTAATACAAATGTGTTCCCGAGAGGCTACCACCTTGCGGGTCTAACTTATCATAAGGGTCTCAGTGAGTCTCCTTTAGTATCTTGGAATCAAGGGTTAATATTAGACTTGTGCATGGCCGAAAAATTTGGTTCGGTTCGGATCAATTCGGATGTTTTCGAATTTTGGTTTGGATCGATTCAAATTCGGATAAATTCGGCTGGGTTCGGTTCGATTCGGAAATTCAGAATTTTGCTATGTGTTAGGTGGGATGGCCTGTGTATTAGACTAGTATTATGTACTATATATTAGGTGTAACCCATAGCAGAGTGATATAACCTAATATATACTTTTTACTTATACTTTAAATTTCAGATTCTGCGTCCGGTGAAGAATCCGGATTGGCCTTGTTGACAACTAGTTTTGTTCTGTATTCCATATGAGAGCACCTTGTTCCTCGGACTCGGGGAATCAAGGGACAGCTGAGCCATCCGTCTCTGGGGGTCCTGTCCTCCGAGAGGCGAGTTCTCTACCGCTCCATACTTCTATACATGCAGGTAACCCAGTTTATGATTATTCCTCCATGCAGGGCGGTGTGTTCCCCCCAGAAGTTGCAGCATGTTTTCGCTTCCACATATTTTTGACGATTATTCGTCTGCAGAGTCCAGACGTTTATGCGCATTTGTGCTCGTGCCCTATTGTCCCGGGTCTACCACCTTGGGGAGGGCCTGTACAGTTCCCTGTGGGTGTAACTGTCCCTGTGTGTTGTGCCTTTCGTTATAGAGTGGCGCGTTTTTGCTTCTTACTCAGACATGCTTTTCAGTTATTAAATGATCCTATCCTTCTCGGATACGGAAATGTTCACTCTGCTTCGAATGGTGCACCTCATTAGACATGTGGGGATGATGTAATCTCCTGACTGCTCCTTTTTGAGATCCATCCCAGTTTTTTTTTTGGAAGATTAGGGCTCCATTCGGCTGGTCCTGCGGTAGGCCTGTTTTCTTATTGGGCGTTAACTTAGGGGTTACCTTATATTTTATTTTTATCCAGTTAGGATGTCTTTTATTTTGTTTATTATTTTCCTTCTGGAATCTTAAACTGGGATCGATACTCTGTTACTTCTGCGGAAGAGTTTTTGGGGACATGTTAGTCCTATGTTTGTATGTTTCCCTTCTTCCCCTCTAAGGGAGGACTTATGCAGCCTGACGGTTAGAACCCGGATGCAGGCTGGTCCTGTTGGGTTTGGTTCTGTCTTGTGGCTGTTCAGACACATGGCGTCGTTCTGATTGTCTGGTCCGGTCGAGGTGCAGAGTGCTCATGTTATCATTTGTTTTACATTCAACTAAGCATTCTAGAGGACCTGTGGGTCTACAAGGCAGGAAGGATTGTCTCAGTCCTTATAGCCTTCAATTTGGATGACTGGGTCAGTGGAGTCTCTGCTGCGTTATTTTCTATGGCGTCTGGTATTGCCGGACCCTAGTGTTCCTCTCCCACGTGGTGGAGAGTTGGAGGGCCTAGCGCCTTCTTCCCGCCGAGTGGTGGTTTGGCCTTTTTCTTTTGAGGCTCGAGGATTGTCATTGGACTTGGTCCTCAGCAGCTAGTAAGTTGAAGGGTAGTTCGGCTGCCTTGCAGCGGTTATGTTGCAGAATGCAACCAGCTGCAGCTATTGCACATCGACTGTGTACTGTCTAGCTGTTTTTCTGAGACTTTTTGGTCTTCCTTTGTGGTCTCCATGCTGGGTGTCCTTTTAGGAGCCTGGGAGATTTTTGTTCCCTGTTAGGGACACTGGGCGTGGTCTCCTTGGGTGGGGTTCCTCCCGGAACGGGGGTTGGTTTGCACCCTTTTCGCCTTGTGATCATCCGCTTGTACGGAGGTGATGTGGAGAATAGCCTTTGCTCGAGTGGTTTTGACCTTGAGGTATCCCCTTGCCTTATTGTCCTGAGGCTGTTTGTGAGTCTAGAAGCTCTAGCGTTGTCGTACAACTTTTTCCGCCTTGGCTCCTTAAAGAGTGGGATTTTGGCAAGGGGTAGTCTCTTCCTTAGGTCGGGACTTGCGAGTTTTCTTGTTATCCGGGGTGATCTGGATATTGCATAGTATCCCCTGTGGTCTGGGTCACTTTTCAGACAGGGTGTTCAGTTTGCGGGTTTTGTGTATCTAAACAGTTGGGGATTCGGACCTGTGTTCCCTGGGGCTTCTGGTTGCTGGGTTTCATTCAGCATTTTGCCTTGTGGATCCTGTTGTGGGTTGTTACCGGACCTTTAGGCTCCAGGGTTGGTTCAGGATTCCCCAATTCCTGGAAACCTAGGCTATGTCCTTTTACTCAGATTTCTTGATCTGGTCCTGGTTGGCCAGGTTTTCTATGTTTGTTAGACTATACACACAGTCGCAAGGGCACTATAAAGGCAGACTCCTCAATCGTATTTATCACTTCGGATACTTATATATTAGTTATCCATGTATTGTTTATTTGTGAGGAGTGGTGCTAGCATTTGGTGCAGAACTTTGTGGACAATTGGGATAAGATTCCCTGGAGAGAAATGCTCGTATAGCACTCTTTGCCCAAACTGATGGTAGAGGCAAGCAAAATTTTATTAAAATATAGCTTTTATTACAAAATTCATTAAAAGATGGGTACATACAAACATTTTAAAATTCATTCTATCATATGTGGCTAGATATGAAAGTAAACTGTGAGACCTGTCTATTATTTGTCTGGCCTTTGTAACATAAATTGATTCTCGGTACTCACAAGTTCGTATCAACCAGTCTGACTTTTGTGGGGTGATGAATATTGGTTGGATTATACCTGTCAATAGTATTTTCCACCGTAGTATGGTGCAATTATATATGATTGCCCACTTGATAATTGTGTCAGATCACCAGTTTGTGTATTACAAAAGTGGGGGTGGTCAAGTGAGTGTATTCGTTATATTGTGTAATACACTGTAATTAAATTAAATATTGTACACAATTGCTTGTTTTACTGCAATTATGCTTCTATATATATATATATATAAAAATTGCATATCGTATTGCTTGTTTTATAATTTGAAATATGTGCCTGCAATCGACTGGTGGTTCTGTGAATAACATTGTTTTAAACAAATCAGGTTGTTTGAATCATTAGGATGGCATTTATTGTTTATAGTGGCGCATCAATAGCAGTATAGATATACCGGCTTAACCATTAATTCACTGTATGATGTTAACGCATTGTGATCCAAGTGAATTGTGTGTTTTTGGTTGTTATATTTGGTGACGTTTGATATTATTTGTTTGTTGGTAAATTTATAAATATTTAACGTCACTTGTTGTGTTAGCTAGTTCGCTATTACTGGTATTAGCGGCAATGGCCGCCCTTATTATACTTGTGACCAGTATAAGTCAAACACTGTACACAATTATGTATATTACTGCAATTATTTTCTTGTGTAAATAAATTGCAAGTTTTATTATTTGTTTATATAGTGTACAATATGTGTCTAAAACTGGTTGTTAGTATTTTGGACAGCACTTGTTTGTAATTAGTGATGTCGCAAACCTAAAAATTTTGGTTTGCGGACGGCTGACTCGAACTTCCGCAACTGTTTGCGAACCGCCATTGACTTCAATAGGCAGGCGAACTTTAAAACCAACAGGGACTCTTTCTGGCCACAATAGTGATGGAAAAGTTGTTTCAAGGGGATTAACACCTGGACTGTGGCATGTCGGAGGGGGATCCCTTGCAAAACTCCCATGGAAAATTACATAGTTGATGCAGAGTCTGGTTTTAAGCCATAAAGGGCATAAATCACCTAACATTCCTAAATAGTTTGGAATAACGTGCTTTAAAACATAAGGTATGATGTTGTATTGATCATGTAGTGTAAGGGTTACGCCCGTTTCACAGTGACAGACCAAACTCCCCGTTTAAAGGTAAAGTCTACACCAGAATTTTTATTGTTTTAAAAGATAGATAATCCCTTTATTACCCATTTCCCAGTTTTGCATAACTAACACATTTATAATAATATACTTTTAACCTCTGTGATTATCTTGTATCTAAGCCTCTGCAAACTGCCCCTTTTTTCAGTTCTTTTTTCAGCACTAGTTGGCAAGTGGGCCTGGCACACACGCTGGCAGGCAGGCAACTGCAATTAGATTACACTAGCAGACTGATGTTTTACAGTCAAAAAAGTTTTTTTTTTAAATATTTACATTACTGTTATAACAAATATGATTGGTGGCACTAGTTGGCAAGTGTGCCTGGCACACACGCTGGCAGGCAGGCAACTGCAATTAGATTACACTAGCAGACTGATGTTTCACAGTCAAAAAAGTTTTTTTTTTTAAATATTTACACTACTGTTACAACAGATATGAGTGGTGGGCTTAGCAAGTGTGCCTGGCACACACACTGGCAGGCAGGCAACTGCAATTAGATTACACTAGCACACTGATGTTTCACAGTCAAAAAAGTTTTTGTTTTTTTAAATTTACACTACTGTTACAACAGATATGAGTGGTGGCACTAGTTGGCAAGTGGATCTGGCACACACGCTGGCAGGCAGGCAACTGCAATTAGATTACACTAGCAGACTGATGTTTCACAGTCAAAAAAGTTTTTTTTTACAAAATTTACACTACTGTTACAACAGATATGAGTGGTGGCACTTAGCAAGTGGGCCTGGCACACATGCTGGCAGTCAGGCACTGCAATTAGATTACACTAGCAGACTGATGTTTCACAGTCAAAAAAGGTTTTTTTTAAAATATTGACACTACTGTTATAACAAATATGATTGGTGGCACTAGTTGGCAAGTGGGCCTGGCACACATGCTGGCAGGTGATTTTATAGGGAAATTCATAGCTAGGCTAGTGTATTCAGTGTCCACTACAGTCCTGAAGGACTCATCTGATCTCTGCTATAAGGACAGCACCCCAAAAAGCCCTTTTTAGGGCTAGAACATCTTTTTATTTTTGCCTGTGTAATTTTGACTGTGAAACATCAGTCTGCTAGTGTAATCTAATTGCAGTGCCTGACTGCCAGCGTGTGTGCCAGGCCCACTTGCTAAGTGCCACCACTCATATCTGTTGTAACAGTAGTGTAAATTTTGTAAAAAAAAACACGTTTTTGACTGTGAAACATCAGTCTGCTAGTGTAATCTAATTGCAGTTGCCTGCCTGCCTGCCTGCCAGCGTGTGTGCCAGGCCCACTTGCCAACTAGTGCCACCACTCATATCTGTTGTAACAGTAGTGTAAATATTTTTAAAAAAAACTTTTTTGACTGTGAAACATCAGTCTGCTAGTGTAATCTAATTGCAGTTGCCTGCCTGCCAGTGTGTGTGCCAGGCACACTTGCTAAGTGCCACCACTCATATCTGTTGTAACAGTAGTGTAAATATTTTAAAAAAAAACTTTTTTGACTGTGAAACATCAGTTTGCTAGTGTAATCTAATTGCAGTTGCCTGCCTGCCTGCCAGCGTGTGTGCCAGGCCCACTTGCCAACTAGTGCCACCAATCATATTTGTTATAACAGTAATGTTTAAAAAAAAACTTTTTTGACTGTGAAACATCAGTCTGCTAGTGTAATCTAATTGCAGTTGCCTGCCTGCCTGCCAGCGTGTGTGCCAGGCCCACTTGCCAAGTTAGTGCCACCACTCATATTTGTTGTAACAGTAGTGTAAATATTTAAAAAAAAAAACATTTTTGACTGTGAAACATCAGTCTGCTAGTGTAATCTAATTGCAGTTGCCTGCCTGCGAGTGTGCAAGGCCCACTTGCCAACTAGTGCCACCACTCATTTGTTGTAACAGTAGTGTAAATATTTAAAAAAAAAAAACTTTTTTGACTGTGAAACATCAGTCTGCTAGTGTAATCTAATTGCAGTTGCCTGCCTGCCAATTGCTACAAATAAATACAATTAAATAAACTAGCTAAAGTACAAAAAATAAAAAAGAACTAAGTTACAAAAATAAAAAAATATTTACAAACATAAGAAAAATATTACAACAATTTTAAACTAATTACACCTACTCTAAGCCCCCTAATAAAATAACAAAGCCCCCAAAATAAAAAAATGCCCTACCCTATTCTAAATTACTAAAGTTCAAAGCTCTTTTACCTTACCAGCCCTGAACAGGGCCCTTTGCGGGGCATGCCCCAAGAAATACAGCTCTTTTGCCTGTAAAAAAAAAACATACAATACCCAAGCCCCCCAACATTACAACCCACCACCCACATACCCCTAATCTAACCAAAACCCCCCAGGATGGATGTTCCGCGGTGGAGGTCTTCAGGTTGCTGCCGCTTCGCTCCGGATGGATGCCGCTTGGATGAAGACTTCAATCGAATGGAAGACCTCTTCTGGCCCGCTTGGATGAAGACTTCAGCCGGATCATGGACCTCTTCAGCCCCCCGCTTGGGCTTGGATCAGGACATCGGAGGAGCTCTTCTGGACCGATCGGTGAACCTGGTATGGTGAAGACAAGGTAGGATGATCTTCAGGGGCTTAGTGTTAGGTTTATTTAAGGGGGGTTTGGGTTAGATTAGGGGTATGTGGGTGGTGGGTTGTAATGTTGGGGGGCTTGGGTATTGTATGTTTTTTTTTACAGGCAAAAGAGCTGTATTTCTTGGGGCATGCCCCGCAAAGGGCCCTGTTCAGGGCTGGTAAGGTAAAAGAGCTTTGAACTTTAGTAATTTAGAATAGGGTAGGGCATTTTTTTATTTTGGGGGGCTTTGTTATTTTATTAGGGGGCTTAGAGTAGGTGTAATTAGTTTAACATTGTTGTAATATTTTTCTTATGTTTGTAAATATTTTTTTATTTTTTGTAACTTAGTTCTTTTTTATTTTTTGTACTTTAGCTAGTTTATTTAATTGTATTTATTTGTAGCAATTGTATTTAATTAATTTATTGATAGTGTAGTGTTAGGTTAATTGTAGGTAATTGTAGGTAGTTTATTTAATTAATTTATTGATAGTCTAGTGTTAGGTTTATTTGTAACTTAGGTTAGGATTTCTTTTACAGGTAAATTTGTAATTATTTTAACTATTTTAGCTATTAAATAGTTCTTAACTATTTTATAGCTATTGTACCTGGTTAAAATAAATACAAAGTTACCTGTAAAATAAATATAAATCCTAAAATAGCTATAATATAATTATAATTTATATTGTAGCTATATTAGGATTTATTTTACAGGTAAGTATTTAGCTTTAAATTGGAATAATTTATTTAATAAGAGTTAATTAATTTCGTTAGATTTAAATTATATTTAACTTAGGGGGGTGTTAGTATTAGGGTTAGACTTAGCTTTAGGGGTTAATACATTTATTAGAATAGCGGCGAGATTCGGTCGGCAGATTAGGGGTTAATAATTGAAGTTAGGTGTCGGCGATGTTAGGGAGGGCAGATTAGGGGTTAATACTATTTATGATAGGGTTAGTGAGGCGGATTAGGGGTTAATAACTTTATTATAGTAGCGCTCAGGTCCGGTCGGCAGATTAGGGGTTAATAAGTGTAGGCAGGTGGAGGCGACGTTGTGGGGGGCAGATTAGGGGTTAATAAATATAATATAGGGGTCGGCGGTGTTAGGGGCAGCAGATTAGGGGTACATAAGGATAACGTAGGTGGCGGCGCTTTGCGGTCGGCAGATTAGGGGTTAATAAGTGTAGGCAGGTGGAGGCGACGTTGAGGGGGGCAGATTAGGGGTTAATAAATATAATACAGGGTCGGCGGTGTTAGGGGCAGCAGATTAGGGGTACATAAGGATAACGTAGGTGGCGGTCGGCAGATTAGGGGTTAAAAAATTGTTTTCGAGTGTCGGCGATGTGGGGGGACCTCGGTTTAGGGGTACATAGGTAGTTTATGGGTGTTATTGTACTTTAGAGCACAGTAGTTAAGAGCTTTATAAACCGGCGTTAGCCCAGAAAGCTCTTAACTACTGACTTTTTTCCTGCGGCTGGAGTTTTGTCGTTAGATGTCTAACGCTCACTTCAGACACGACTCTAAATACCGGAGTTATAAAAATCCCATTGAAAAGATAGGATACGCAATTTACGTAAGGGGATCTGCGGTATGGAAAAGTCGCGGCTGGAAAGTGAGCGTTAGACCCTATTTTGAGTGACTCCAAATACCGGCGGTAGCCTAAAACCAGCGTTAGGAGCCTCTAACGCTGGTTTTCACGGCTACCGACAAACTCTAAATCTAGGCCTTGGTTATTTCAGTGACAACAACAGATAATAATTGTTAGAAACTTATCTCACTACACCAGCATTACAGACCTCAATTAGAGCTATTAGATTACTTGAAGGGATAACGCTTTTTGCCTATATTATTCTCTAAACTGACAGAGAGGATAACAATGTGGATCATTTTTTGGAATGTGGGTGGCTTTACGTCACCCATAAAACAAAAAACAATTCTGAGGTATTTGAAAAATAAAAAACTGACATAGCGATAAGAAACGCACCTGCTTCCTAGTGATAGTGGGTGGAAGAGGTAGTTTACACTCAATATGAGAATAAGAGGGCCAGAAGAGTAGCTCTCTTTTGAAAAATCTAAACTACAAAATTAAACATACTATTCTGGACATGGAAATGAAATATATAATAGTTATAGTATTTTGGCATTCAGCTCTTACGCTTTGCATACGCCCCTATAATTCTAGGTGGAGGCTTTAATATAGTTCTGCAGATCCCGGCGGACAGATTTAAAAATCTGAAACTATCCACATCTAAAGTAAAGTCTTCAACCAGTGTAAAGAGCGAGTCTGTAATTCTAACCAAATTTAAGAAAGTGCTTATTATAACTGATATTTGGAGGGACAGGAACCCAGATGTCAGGGACTACACGTGTGCTACACCTGCTAAGGACACACTTTCACGTATCGATTATTTCTTGTCTTCTACAACACAAGACCCTAGAATCACAGACACAAGCATTGGAACAGCCACTATCTCTGACCATACACCAATAATATTGAAATTCAATACAAAATCTGAACAGGGTCCAACAAGAAAATGGTCATTTACTATACTATACTATGACTTGAATTTGAAACAACTATTAGTGGGGGAGTGGCTCTCCTACAAATCTTTGAACCAACAACCTCTAGACAATACCTTGTTGTACTTGGAAGCTAGTAAGGCAGTTCTCAGAGGGGTGGTTACATCATATGTAACAAGGATTAAGAAAAACAAAATACCGAAAGAATTATTACCTAGGAATAGATACTTACATAATTCTGAAGATACTAATAGGAACAAATAGAAGAATGTTAAATTGCTTAGAGATACAACTCTCATGCCATAGTCAGTTAGAACTTTAACTGCCCTGCAAGCAAATTTTACTGATATGGCAATAAAACTAGAAGGTTCCTTGATAGGTTTATGAAATTGACAAGAGGTTCCAATACTATCTTAGTTTACACCAAGATTACAGAGATCCAAACTGCATTCAGGGACTTTTACTACAAGTTATTTCAGGGCCGGGCAGTAGACTCATCTTTCCAAGAAGATTTCTGGAAAACAACAGAACTACCAAAACTGACTGAG
This sequence comes from Bombina bombina, assembly GCF_027579735.1. NCBI lineage: Eukaryota > Metazoa > Chordata > Amphibia > Anura > Bombinatoridae > Bombina > Bombina bombina. The sequence continues at coordinate 532,608,704 of NC_069500.1, read as the reverse complement.
AATCAACTACAGATACTAAATGACCCCCTAGATGCTCGGGAGGTGATTAGGGCTATTGGTTAACTACCATTAGAAAAGACACTGGGTCCAGATGGCCTCCCAGGAGAATTCTAATAAATGCTGAGGTAGGTGGTACACTTATTAAGTTGTTCAATGGGATTTGGAAAGCAAGATTACGTTTTCACAACAATTCACATAAGCATGTTTGTGTCATTCCTAAACCTGACAGAGACCCTCTTCTCCCAGAATCTTATTGTCTTATTTCCCTAATGAACTTGGGCTACAAACTGTTTACAAAACTTTTAGCAAATAGACTAGCTGTAGTTTTACTGAATTTAATTCACAAAATTCAAACGTGATTTGTGAAAGAAAGAGCCTCAGTCATTAATATCCACAAATTGCAGTTTATATTAATACATTTTTGAAGACTTGAAAAGAGTCGAGGGGGAGTGGTCCCAGAGGCCTGTGCTTTGTTAGATGCCGAGAAGGCTTTTAATAAAGTTCTCTGGGACCACTTATTTCTTACATTGAACAAATTTGGGATCAAGGGTACATTTACACAAACTGTTCAGGCCTTACATTCTACACCACAAGCCTCAATTTTGATGAATGGAGAGCCCTCTCAGTCTTTTCTTTTTTAAAGGGGTACAAGGGAGGGGTGCACAATTTCTCCCCATTTGTTTGACCTATCAATTGAACCTCTAACCATTAAAGGGCCATGATACCTAAATGTGAAACACTTGAAAGTGATGCAGCATAACTGTAAAAAGCTGACTAGAAAATATCACCTGAAAATCTCTATGTAAAAAAGAAAGATATTTTACCTCAAAAGTTCCTCAGTAGCCACATCCCATTGTAAAGGACTTCTAAGAAGCAAACCAGTATGTCTGTCCCGGGACAGCTAAGGGATTGAGCCTTGTGCACACTTATCTTATTTCCCTATTCAGTTTAAGGAAGTTCACTATGAAATCTCATGAGAGTTAAGTCAAATCTCATGAGATCACAGTAAAAGAGTCCATGACCTCAGCACTGCTGATGCTGATTGGCTGCTGTTCATTTATTTATTTTTTTACCTGCAGCTGGGCAGCAGCTGAGTATAACTTTTTACACAGAACTTACTCTGCTAAGCTGAGGAAATTGTGAGGTAAAATATCTTCTTTTTTTACATAGAGATGCTCAGGGGTGATATTTTCCTGTCAGCTTTTTGCAGCTATACTGCATCAGTTTCAAGTGATTTAGCATATGAGTATTATGTCCCTTTAAGATTTGGAAAGAAACTGATGGCCTGCAAATAGGTACAGTAACTTCCCACTTCTCTTTTCACAGATTACATGATTTTATACAAACAAAACCCAAGAAATAATGTCCCCAAAGTTATGTCCATAATAGAAGAATGTAGACAGGTTTCAGTATATAAAGTAAATGCAGACAAAACAGAGTTGGTATGGTTAAGCCCCCAGTTGCCCCAACTACATTGGAATACAATTGAAAGATAGTCACAGGTAATTTTAAATACTTAGGAATCAAGTTATTTATTAATCTGAGCAAATGGTACAAATCTAACTACAAACCATTACTCAATAAATTAAAAGATCTTATCTCCCATTGGATGAAATTCCCTCTTGCTATGTCTGGTAAAATAGGGTTACTAAATATGACCATGTTCCCAAAACTACCAGAAGTTATTACTTAAATCTGATCTCAATTATGTGAACGCCCTCAAGTTTTACTTTATCTCGGCAAATAAAAAACATAGAATAAATTCACTCAGTATGATGAGTATAAGTATGGCTGCCCATAATCTGGAAGTTTATAGCTGGGCTGCGCAGACAAATTATCTTTAGGACTGGCTTACAGACCAGGACCACTTTATCATCTCTGAGCTGGAAGAACAAGTAATTGTACCCTTTCTCTTAAAATGTTGCCACACATGAGGCCAATGAAGGGAGATAAATTTATAAAATAATATATTTTAATGAGACAACTGATATATGCTTGGAGAAACATTTTGCAAAAGATTAGGGGTAAATCACAAAATACCTTCTCCTTCAAGGGAATACAGATTTTCACTGCAGGAATCACTAACGAAGCATTTAGAAACTGGAGACGGTTAGGACTACACTCTGTGTTTCAGGTCCTTTATTGGGAAAAAAATGTGTACTTTTGAGAACTTACAGACACAGTTTGGAATACCACGATCCCACCATTTTACTTATCTGCAAATGAGACATTATGTGAAAGGCTTATTAAAATCTTGAATGCTGGGGGGCGGAGCCAGCTAGCAAGGAGAGCAGACGTATGTTCATGGAGCTCCTGTACTATACCTAGTTAAAGATGTGTATACATCCAATTTTCAAGTGATCTAGACTCATAAACCTTATAGATGTGAAGGACAATCATACCTGCTTACTAATTTGCAAACAAACCCTGAATTTGTGGCATATTACGCTATTTTAGTTGTAACAAGGCTTGGGGCCTTGCATGTTGGTCGGATCGGGCGAGGCGTAATCCCTCCTGAAGGTTTAGAAGAACCCTTACTTTGCCATTAACAAAATGGACCCGGAGTCTGCACTACATAAATTTGAGGATCGTTGCTGTAAGATCCTGGAAGATCACTTCTCGGAGATAAGCGATTTACTTACACAGCTCCGTATACAGCTCCTTATCCCATGCAAGAGTCAAAATGGCGGCGATCAACGGAGACCGTCTAACACTGTCAATACCCAGTTTATAAGTGATCTGGAGCTCATTGTCCCTATGAAAGCTGCAACTACTCTGGCCGAAATATGCAAGCAGCTTTGCGCTATAAGGTACGAGACACCACAGGACAACCTAAGTGCAATGCGACATGAATTTAGTGTTCCGGTGGTTAAGCCGGCTGAGGATCCGGGTTAAGTATTTACCTGGAACATCGCAAGGGAGCAACAACACATAGGCTGTCTAGGGCAGCAGAGATGGGTCTATCGTCTTTGGGATGGTCAGAAGTTGGGAGTTTTGTTGCTGCAACTACGCAGAGTAAGTCACTGACCAATGGTAGTTGGCAAAGCAGGTCGCTGCTCTCACTGATGTTTTCCCGGGTCCATCACAAAATTGGAATCGGCTAGTACTTTTAACTGCCGAGATTTCTGCTTACCTGATACTGACATCGGAACTCTTAATGGGGCGCGCTACTCTTCAACTCTTCCCAATAGGGACTCTGTTACTAAGATCCTCACATTCTCTCTAGAAGTTTTCATGATACTGAACCTTGTTTTCTGAGAGGTTGCAACTGCTTTTATTTCGTGCCGGGACGGATTGGACTCAGGAAAACCAACCATAACAAAAGATAACATTGATCACATGGATAAGACCATTAATAAACTGTAAGGACTGTAGTACCGTGTTATACTGCTTTACAAAGGTGAACTCTATGGGGGATTTTATACTGTCAATTGATTATATTGCTGCACACCGTTGACAATTAACTCTGTGGACACTGAGATTGTTTCCTATCCATTTTACCTAACCTAGAGGATCAGCGATCCACAAACCCTCTTTGCTAAAGTTTTTCCCTACATGCCCCCTTTAATCTCTGATCTACCTTTGTATTAGTTGAACATTTGAAAGGATATTATTCTGTTCATTATATCGTCCATTTATTTTCTGCCCCCCACACTACACAACTGCACATGCTTATGTTGAGCAGAGAGTATGTATTAATTGTAAGGGACCATACATTGTCTGAATGTTTTAGTTAACCTTGTGATAGAACGTAACAGATGCATATATACAGAGTGTTAGCTGGCTACATTAATATTCACGTCATGACCCAGAGCTAGATACAGCCTCTATGATTGTGCAGTCTTTGTCGACAGGGTTATGTGGCTCAGGGGTCTATATCTACTTATACTTATGTAGGCCAGATATAATCCCTTTTTCGTTAGTATTATCACATTGTATGCTATTTAGCCTCAGACTATGCCTATACGAGCCCTAGGCTGCTGACACCCTTTTTATTTACACCTGTTTTATCCATATGTGTATTTGTGTGTTCATCGCTCATCTACATGGTAGAATGACGCGCAACATACAGCACAACTTATGATACACCCATCTTCCTACTAGCGATAGGTTATGATCTCCCTATAGCCCTTTACGCGTTCTAATACGAATAATATGAGGGGCTCTATACTATACTAAAAGATACTCTGCCCTATCTATCACCTTGCTCTGTCTGGTATAACCCCATATATAAATTAGTGAATGTAGAATAGCTTGCACTACATAAACAAGTTTCTATGCTCAGGTCTATTAGATTGTATAGGTTCAACTCTATATGCCTATATTCCCGCATTATACTTAGGTACTTCAGAATTATTCACGCCTAATATTCACCCTTTAGGGTACATACAACGACTAGGTTTGTTAGTGGACTCAAACACGTAACGGTTTACTTACTTAGTGCACCAGCCTTAGGCTCTTATAACCTAATTATTACGCCCTATCAAAATGCTTCTAAAAGGTATAGAATGCACCACTAATTATACCTCTTGGGAACCACGGCTATACAACTCAAGTATTTTAGTTTATGAAGTGGTTCACAAGGGCATACCGAATGTTCCCATATGCTAAGTAAGATTTTGCCCGTGGTCTCGTGGCCTAGTTAAAGAGTCAGAGTTTTATAAAACTATTATTGTACAGATTTCTAGTGATTTTGTTGGTATTCTTGCATGTCTTCTTGAATTTTATGTTTCCAATGTTTATAGAGGTCCCATAGAAGTATAAAGGTAAAGCATGTTATAATGTACCTTAATTGCTATTAGATTCCTTTTATTATTTATAACCTCTTGCTGTCTCATGAAGTCTATTATCTACCCTATGTGCCATCAGCCTACCTCCCCCTTAGCATAATTCATCCTTAAAATAGTGATCCCCCTCCCCCAAATTTGGAAGTTAGTATAAGACACCCTTAATCTTAACCAATAGCATATACGCCCCAAGCATCTAACACTGGCTTATGACTTGGATCCCTCACAATCTTATATATAACTCCTTTAAGCAATATAGGCTTGTGTATTCAGTATAAATCTCTTTATATAATACTACCATTTTGATGTTCATAAATTCTCAACTTCCCATTGACATATGGCTCTTGCTGATACTATACCCCACGACTCCTCCTCTGATAATTGGTGTAGATATATAGCTATTTTCCTTATGCTACTCTGTTGTTTGGCTCCGCCCTCCACCTTTCTACTTAAACTCTTTTATGTACATTGGTACTCCTAGACGCCAAATAACATATGTCCTGGGTTGACTTTTGGATCTACCCCTAACTCTTCATCAATTTTCTTAGAGGTCCCATCACATTCTTTCTGCTGCACTTTTGTTTGGCTCCGCCCTGCCACACTTTCCCATATTTGACTAGCGGTGCTTACCCGCTGAATATCCCCCCCCCCCCTCATATCTTGAAACTCATAAAAAAGATATTTATCTGTCCACCAGTTTTCTTCTATTTTCAGAGACCGTATGGCCTGAGAGTTGGTTTCTAACTGGTCAGTCATATATGCTACTTATCATAAAATTGAGGTTTCATTAGCCTACTTTTGTATATGTTATAATTTTTGGAATAACTTACTCAATTTTAACTGTATTTTTCATCTATGTTGTTAACAGGTGATTTCTGTTATATGTTTGTTCTGTAAAACCTCAATAAAAGAAATATATTAAAAAAAGAATAAAAAAAATCTCGAATGCTCCCAGGATCCACCAATGATATCTATAGGATGCTTACTTTAGCAGCTCAGAGAGTGACTTTAATATCCCCATTATACAAAATTCTTCAAGAGCAAAATATTAAACTTACGTCACAATACATTAGGGGCAAATGGATGGAGATGATAGGTGCTGATATACTGGTGACTTTAGTTCAGCAGAGTATACAGAAGGTTAGGAAAGCTACACTCTTAGCTGAAACTAGAGATTCACATGTTAGATTACTTTAAAAGGCATATATCCCACCAAAGCTGTACTATAAGGGATACTGAAACCTCAGGGAACGAATTGCCCGAAGTGCTTATCACAAGAGGTAGACTTAAAGGGACAGTCTACACCAGAATCTTTAATATTTAAAAAGCTAGATAATCCCTAGATAAACAGTTTGAGCCTATCTAGGTTTAGCTTTTCAAAAATACCACCAAGGGAACAAAGCAAATTTAATGATAAAACTTCAAATCAAATGGATTAAAGGAACAGTGTAGTCAAAATTAAACTTTCATGCTTCAGATTGGGCAAGCAATTTTAAACAACTTTCCAATTGACTTGTATCATAAAAGTCAATTGAAAGGTTGTTTAAAATTTCTTGCCCAATCTGAATCATGAAAGTTTAATTTTGACTAGACTGTCCCTTTAATCCATATGATTTGGACATGCCCTAAGTTGTATAAATTTTGGGGTATGGTAAAGCAGTGACTAAAAGTCACCTGTAAACTTCCAGTTGAATTATCTCTTCAAGGAGATGTGTTCCTAAACATGCGCAACTTTTTATATCCAACATAATATTGCTAGCTAGGAAACTGATGTTTAGGATGTGGTTGGACCAAAAGGCACCATCTCTTACCCAGTTAAAATCAAATATTAGGCAGCAGGAGATATACGAACAGGCAGATGCCATGGGAGAGCTACAGGGGAGAATAGCTCACTTTGGTCTAGATTACAAGTGAAGCGCTAATTTATCGTACACCCGCAAATGGGCAAATTGGAACCTATGGAAGCACGCTCTCGAGCTCGCGTTCGCATTGTTTTCAACTTGTAATAGCAGCACACATTAGCGTCTGCTGGTATTACTCAGTGGAGCACAAATATCGCTTTCACAAAAGCGATATTTAGTGCTCCACTTGTATTCTGGCCCGTTATGAGAAAATGGTCACATTAGATGGTATTCAGTAAACACAAATTTTGTACCCACTCAGGAATTCTGAGTACCTTCTAAGTGCACAACTGAGAGGAGAGTGGCAATTATACTACCCAGACTTGCCTTAAGCAGCAGTGGATATGACATAAATCTTTAGTTGGCACCCAGGGAATACTGTAATCTGCAATACACATTCTATTCTATTTCCTTTTCTCAACGTTATGCTTCTTTATGTTGGTGAGTTTGGAGCTGCAGCAAAAAAAAAAAGAAGACATAAAAAATCACCCAAAGACATTGGTTCTTACAATATATGAAATGTATTATACAGTAAAACAAATACAGGACTATCAATAGCATAATACATGATTTTTCTGGATGTGTAAAACTGTACTATTTTATGTAATGTTGAATGATATTGTCATCTCTATAAATAAAGTATTGGAAAAAAAATTGAAAGCATAATTTTCCTGACTACTACCCTAAGGCACTATTATAAACTTCTTATTGCAATACTACCCCATTATTAAACTTTCTTAATTAATTAAACTTAACCACCAGATCGGCACTTTGTTAACATTCCCTTCTGCTAGGAACCCCTAAACTTCCACAACTACCATCAGAAAAAGTACAACCTCACTACTTATCTCCTAACCCCCAGACTCCTCATCAGTAACCCCTTAACTTTTTAACCCCTTAGAAGACAAAATCTCATTGGTAAAAATACCCATTCTATTATCTCTCTAACTGCTAATCGTCTACCACTTTAGACCCCCAGGTTTACAAAATAGTCCCCCCCTAGGAAACAAACACCCCATTATGGGCCAGATTACAAGTGGAGCGCTAAATATCGCTTTCTTGTGCGCTGGTATTACAAGTTGAACGCAAGGTCGCGTTTGCATTGTTGGGAAGCATTGCGCTCATGAGAGCTCGCTTCCATAGGTTAAAATAGGAGCCTCATTCTCATGCCATGACACACTGCATAAGATCTTGCACAGTGCAGTGGGTAAGTAGCACAGGGATGGACAACAATTTGTAAATATATATGTATATGACTAAATACATATATATTTATGTGTTAATATGTCTATATACACATATTAACACATAAATATATATATATATATATATATATATATATAAGCACAGTTCCCATAGACTGCAATGTAAAGGCACTTTTTAGTGCTGTTTTTGTTCTAGCACCCCACTCCCACCAACTTTAAAGCCCCAAAACTGCCTAGTGCAGTTGTTTGGTTTTTAAATAAAAAACTACAATGCCCTCTATGTTTAAGGCATTTGGGGCACTTTTAGAAAATTAACCAGAGATCTAATCTCTGGTTAATTTTCTAAGCGCTAATTGCTACCGCAAGCTCACTTGTAATGGCTAATTAATTATAGCGCGCCTGAAAACGGGCAAACTTGCCTGTTTGCGGGTGCGCTATAATTTAGAACTCCACTTGTAATCTAGCCCTCTAAGATTTAAAGTTTAAATGTTCATTAATCCTTTTGCTTGTTTTTTTTTTCTATGAGGTCTTTTTTCAAATGAATATTTTTGTAGTAGCAGTGCACTAGTATGGGTGCTTTTCTCTCTCCTTTGAAGTCTAAGGGGGAGTATGTTAATGAGGTCACAATATTCTAACTTTGGCTCTGCGCGTTTCGGTTTAAAATGAGCAAAAAAATTGTTACTTTCAACTTGTAATACGCAGGCTATCCAAGGCACACAAAGAGCCGAAGTCGATCGTTGTTAGTGAGCGAGTGGAAGCGATAAATAACGCTCTACTTATAATCTAGCCCTAAGATCTGTGCAAAACCAGATCTTAGTGTGTTGCACTTTCACAAGAAGAAATCCGGCTCTGAAAAGAACCAAATGTTGCAAGCGGCCACCTTCTTACCCATTCGGAAGTAAACTAAACGGACGAATACACAGATCTAGTAACAAGTGATCTATAAAGTCAAAACTCGACTGGCCTTAAAAAATTTTTTTTGCAGAATTCTGCAGACCAGGGACAAATGAGCTTGTGCAGCAATTAAGCAATTGCTGTGCAGTATCATGAATTCCATTGAATGCACTCCAGTCTCTCCGGGGCAGGTGTAAAAACTTCAATTTTCTGATTTAAATTACAGGAAAGTAGACAAATTCATAATAAACATTAATAAAAAAGTTTTTTTTCCACTGTGAATATTAACAAATTTATGGGAATCCAGTTTTGTGTTTAACATCCTTATTAAAGCCACTGAATTTTTTTAAAAAAAAAAGCTAAAAAAACTACTGAAACAGCTGATGAGTACGACATTAATAAGGGTTTGATGTAAAAATGCAATGTCTCAGAAGGTTGGTTTAAAGGGATACTGAACCCAAATTTTTTCTTTCATGATTCAGATAGAGCAAGTAATTTTAAGTAACTTTCTAATTTACTCCTATTATCAATTTTTCTTCATTCTTTTGGTATCTTTATTTAAAAAAGCAGGAATATTAGCTTACGAGCCGTCTCATTTTTGGTTCAACCCCCTTGGATAGCTCTTGCTAAATGGTGGCTGCATTTAGCCACCAATCAGCAAGTGATACCCTAGTGCTGAACCAAAGATGGGCCGGCTCGTAAGCTTCCATTCCTGCTTTTTCAAATAAAGATACTGTGACAGACCCTTCTGTCAGGACTGAAGGAGTTAACTGTGTTTAGCTTTAAGAAACTATTTTCTAAACACAAGTTGCTGGCTCCAGCTATAATTTAATTAGTGCTAAGCATTCTATTGTTTGATCATCTCCAGAGAGAAAACGCCTAAGTGATAAGAAGGGCCAAGAGTGTCTTGTGGTTGAAGTGTTTAAGTAATATAATTCTATTGTATCATGTCAAAGGGCTTGTTCCCTCCATGTAATGTACAACAGTCTTTCAACCCCCATCTGGGGGGGGGGGGTCAGACCTGCATAAATACTAGGCATAGCCTTTTAATAAATGTCATTCTGTTTAAACCTGAAAACTGGCGGGGTTGTGAATTGCTGATTGTCTATGCAGGACATTGTCATCTGGTATTAACCTTGGTATCCTGTTGGTACCGTAACAATTGGTGGCAAGCGACGGAATGAACCTTATCGCCCAGAAGAGCAACTACACAAGCCAGTAACCTCAGGAAGAGGGGGATTATTACAATACTGACTAAGATGGAAAGAGTACCAGGGACAGAAGGAACCAATGGGCCCAGCATAGCAGACAGAACCCCCGCAGAAGCAAGCTTTGATCGGGCGGTTAAAATAAGACTGGCACATTATGGCCCCAACCCATCTGCGGAAATTATCGACCGGGTCATAGCAGCTGTGGAGGCCAACCTACTTCGCCAAAGCGGCGCTGCAGCAAACCCAGTGGAAAAGAGAAAAGTAAATTTTGCAGCTTTTAAAAACTTCCTGGAAACAGAAGGAGAGATTGATGGGTACCTTGCGGATTTTGAGAGGCAATGTGCACTACACAAGGTACCCGCAGAGGACTGGGTCATGATATTATCCGGAAAATTATCCGGCCGGGCCAGTGAGGCTTTTCGGGCCATTCCAGATGAGGAAGTCGGGGATTATAATACTGTAAAAGAGGCTCTGCTCTCCAGGTATGCGGTTACACTGGAGGCATACCGGAGGCGGTTCAGAGACACTGTTAAATTAGCTGGAGATTCCTACCTTGAGTGGGCATGTAAGGTGCACCGCACAGCAGCTCACTGGATAGCGGGGTGCCAAGCCATATCGGGGGAAGAGGTGCTGCAGCTATTCCTGTTGGAACATTGCTTCGACAAGTTACCCGCAGGAGTTCGAGAGTGGGTTCGGGACCGTAAACCCTCCACCCTGCATGAAGCGGCTCGCTTGGCAGATGAGTATACGGATGCCCGCAAACTGGACACTGCTACCACTAAGCCCCCTGCTAGAGTGGAGTACAGACCCCCAGTCACCCCAGCAGCTGCCAGTTACCAACCCCCGGCGCACCGCTATACCACACGGCCTCTGGCCACGAACTACCCTCAGAGAGCCCGGTTCAATTCGCGGGGCTACTCACAACCTATTCGGTGCTTTGGATGTAAGCAACTAGGGCACAAAAGACCAGAGTGTCCCCTAAACGCAGCAAACCAAGCACAGTCCTGGAGAAGACCCGCCGGCGGAATCCCACGTAATCCTCAGCCTACGGCCCGCTACGTAGAGGCGCAAGAATGCTGGGGCATCCTACATGAGGCAGACCTTGTGCAAGCTGCCCACCGGAATAACCGGCAACTGGTTAAAGTGAATGGGAAGGAGGTCAGTGGTTTACGGGATACTGGTGCTACCATGACCTTGCTTCGAAATTACTTGGTGTCTGAGAAACAGCACACTGGAGACACTGTGGCTGTGAGGGTAGCAGGGGGCACTGTGTTCCGCCTACCTGTTGCCAGGGTACATTTGGATTGGGGAGTGGGCGCTAGACCTGTGAATGTGGGGGTCATGAAGGATTTACCAGCTGATGTTCTCCTTGGAAATACCTTGGCCCCCCCTTGTTTCTGCCTTCGCTCCTATGGGTCCCGCGGATGTTAACCCTGTGACTACTCATGCCCAGGTCCGTGCAGCAGAGACTGACCCACCTGCTGCTAAGCCCCAGGACGCTGAGCTCAGTAAATCTCTATCCTCTATTGATATGTGGGAGTCACGTTACAATGCACTGATGAAGGAGAAGAGCCACGTAGAGGATGAAATGGTCACGTTAAATAATCATGTAACAGTGCTAGCGGGAGAGAAGAGGAGTGCAGAGGAAAAAGCACGTTTAGAATAGGAATCTCTGCTAGACAGGCTGCACCGACAGACTGCAGAAAACACCAGCTTGAGAGTGGGACATGAAACATTAAAGACAAACTTAGCGACACTTGAGGAGAAGCTGACGCTGGCTCATAGTGAGGTGCAGCAACTCAAGGGCACCCTATGTCAGTATAAAGGGATTGTGGATACCTATAAAGAGCAGGTACAAAAAAACTCGTAAAGAAGCTGATGGGATTTTGAAGGACTGTTTAGCCCTAGTCTGGGCACTGAGGAAGTTGAACCCTTGTTTGTATGGACAGGAATTCTCTCTCATAACGGGAATACAGATGGATTATCCTGGCAAACTGACATGCCTACCACCTCCTAGTCCGGTCATCCCCAAGTTGACCCGCAAAAGGGTCAAGCCGGGTCTGCCGGAGTGTTCCACAAGGGGGGAGCTATGTGACAGACCCTTCTGTCAGGACTGAAGGAGTTAACTGTGTTTAGCTTTAAGAAACTATTTTCTAAACACAAGTTGCTGGCTCCAGCTATAATTTAATTAGTGCTAAGCATTCTATTGTTTGATCATCTCCAGAGAGAAAACGCCTAAGTGATAAGAAGGGCCAAGAGTGTCTTGTGGTTGAAGTGTTTAAGTAATATAATTCTATTGTATCATGTCAAAGGGCTTGTTCCCTCCATGTAATGTACAACAGTCTTTCAACCCCCATCTGGGGGGGGGGGTCAGACCTGCATAAATACTAGGCATAGCCTTTTAATAAATGTCATTCTGTTTAAACCTGAAAACTGGCGGGGTTGTGAATTGCTGATTGTCTATGCAGGACATTGTCATCTGGTATTAACCTTGGTATCCTGTTGGTACCGTAACAGATACCAAGAGAACAAAGAAAAATTGATAATAGGAGGTTGCTTAAAATTGCATGCTCTATCTGAATCGTGAAAGAAAAACATTGGGTTCAGTGTCCCTTTAAGGTTTCCTTTGCACGCTGAAATAATTTAGAACAATACTGGATTATTAAAAAGCATTGTGGCAATATTATCAGGCTGGTTTAATATGCTCAGAATTAAGTCCCATCTCTTGCATCATTTAATTTTCTAGTTATTATACCAGAGACTGGTAAACTGACATTTCAGGTTTAGAATGCTCTAGGGAAGGGCTGTAAGGAACAGTCAAAGGAACATTAAATACAGTAGAATTGCAGTCAACAACTGCATAATAATAAAAAAAACACTTCACATTTCCTTTCATTTCCCTGTCCCCTGTATCATGTGAGACAGCCATCCCATGAGCCAATCACATACCCTTATATGCATATACTGTGAACTCTTAGTAGAATAATAACAGTTTAATTTTGACTTTCATACTCTTTTAACCCCTTCAGTGCTAAAGGTTTGAGACATTTTTCTGCAACTGGAGGCCAGACAGATTTTCATGATTTTGCTATCAATCTATATGGATTTCATTCTTGAGTTTAGATTTACATGTACACAAAAAAGCTATATTTATTTATTTGTTTTTTTGTTTTGTTTTTGGATTAAGATTCGAAATGATGCAATAATTGTGGAAAACATAGATGTGTTTTTTCTATATTCTGCAGTACGTTTTTAAAAATTTTTAATCTGAATATCCAAATACTAATTATATATAGATACTTTTTATTTTATGGGCAAAATTGACAAAACAATATTACTAAGAGCAAAAGGTTTCCGCTACTAACTTAGGGCTATATTTACAAGTGGCACAGTATTTTTTTTTCTCGCGATTATGAAAACTCAGCTAGAGTTAAGCTTTTTGAGCTAGTCGGGTTGCGCTCCTATTACAAGTTCCAAATAAACTGCATGTATTCCCCCATAGAAATCAATGGAGAAAAAAGTGGAAAAAAAACACCTGAGATTGTGCAAACAACATAGCATATGCGCATTAGCAAATGTAAAATATTTACAGTAAATACATAGTTAAAATCTTTATTAAATATGAATATTCCATAAATATGTTTAACATGTTTTCATCTACTTAACCCCTTAATGACCAAACCATTTTTCAATTTTCTTACCCTTAAGGACAAGTGCTATTTTTACATTTCTTCAGTGTTTGTGTTTAGCTGTAATTTTCCTCTTACTTATTTACTGTACCCACACATATTATATACCGTTTTTCTCGCCATTAAATAGACTTTCAAAAGATACCATTATCTTTATCATATCTTATAATTTACTATAAAAAAAATATAAAATATGAGGAAAAAATCACACTTTTTCTAACTTTGACCCCCAAAATCTGTTACACATCTACAACCACCAAAAAACACCCATGCTAAATAGTTTCTAAATTTTGTCCTGAGTTTAGAAATACCCAATGTTTACATGTTCTTTGCTTTTTTTTGCAAATTTTAGGGCAATAAATACAAGTAGCATTTTGCTATTTCCAAACCACTTTTTTTCAAAATTAGCGATAGTTACATTGGATCACTGATATCTGTCAGGAATCCCTGAATATTATTTGACATGTATATATATATTTTTTTAGAAGACAACCCAAAGTATTGATCTAGGCCCATTTTGGTTTATTTCATGCCACCATTTCACTGCGAAATGCGATCAAATAAAAAAATTGTTCACTTTTTCACAAATTTTGTCACAAACTTTAGGTTTCTCACTGAAATTATTTACAAACAGCTTGTGCAATTATGGCACAAATGGTTGTAAATGCTTCTATGGGATCCCCTTTGCTCAGAAATAGTAGACTTATATGGATTTGGGGTTGCTTTTTGGTAATTAGAAGGCCGCTAAATGCCGCTGCGCACCACACATTTATTATGCCCAGCAGTGAAGGGGTTATTAAGGGAGCTTGTAGGGTTAATTTTAGCTGTAGTGTAGTAGACAACCCCAAGTATTGATCTAGGCCCATTTTGGTATATTTCATGCCACCATTTCACCGCCAAATGCGATCAAATAAAAAAAAACTTTACATTTTTAACAATTTTAGGTTTCTCACTGAAATTATTTACAAACAGCTTGTGCAATTATGGCACAATGGTTGTAAGTGCTTCTCTGGGATCCCCTTTGTTTAGAAATAGCAGACATATATGGCGCTGGAGTTGCTTTCTGGAGATTAGAAGGCCGCTAAATGCCGCTGCGCAGCACACTTGTATTATGCCCAGCAGTGAAGGGGTTATTTTCGTATTTTCGTACTGGCAGACTTTCTGCCAGTACTTAAGATGACGGGGACAATTGTGGGGTGGGGGAGGGAAGAGAGCTGTTTGGGAGAAATCACCCCAGACCAGAGGGGTAGGTTGCTCCTTGGTGGGGCAGGTAAAGCTCGGGTGCCCAAACATGTGGCACCAACTGTATACACTTTTATCCTCCTTGCCCAATGCAACACCTGCCCTCGGTGAGAAATACTCCGGGACAAGAAAAGGGTAGGGACCCTGCCAAGCTACTGAGGGGAGAGTCCGTTTGTCTCTTCTCCCGGGAAGGAGATCTACCGCTGGGGAGGGAGATCTGCAACCTCCGCTCCATGGGAGACTGCGCTGCCGCTGTGTGGAGAGACCAACTGTCTCCTCTCCCAGAAAGGGATTCGGCCACTGGGGAGAGATTTCGATACCTGTCTCTCCCTGCAAGGGCTTCTCTGTATGGGGAGGGAGGACGACTACCTCCACTCCCAGGGGATGGCTCTGCCGCTGGGCAGAGAGACCGACTGTCTCCTCTCCCTGTACCTGGCTCTGCCGCTGGGGAGAGAGACCGACTGTCTCCTCTCCCAGGAAGGGGTTCTGCTGCTGGGGAGAGTTATTGACATCCATCTCTCCCTGCAAGGGGTTCTCTGTAAGGGGAGGGAGGACGACTACCTCCGCTCCCGGGTTTCCTGGAGCTGTTACAGGTGCTGGGCAGAGGCCGCCGGCTCTCTGCCCTGTTGTCAGCACTTCTGCTGGGGTGGCTCCCTTGTCCAAGTCTATAAGCTCAGAGCCAGACTGCTGATCAGGATCCCACAGCCGTGGTTCCCTTTTTCTTTGCTGCCACTCCTCCACGGTCGAGCTCCATGAATCCCAGAGGGCTGCACCCCAGATCTGTATGACCCTGGCACGCTGCTTAGCGAGATCCAGCAGCCTCTTGTATTCCTTGACCAGTGCCTCTTCCTGGTCAATTATAAAATCCAGATCGTCCAGCAGCCAGGTCTCCTCCAAGAGATCCAGCAGTTCCTCTTGGAGTCCAGAGATATCCTCCAGACCCTGGTCTGTCTCACTCCCAAACTGTGGGTCCTCTGTCCTTTTTGTAAACAACAATCCAGGGCCGCCGAAGCCAAAGCCCTCTGTAGGGGAGACTTCCTCCAGCCATGGCTGCACTTGCATAGCGAGCCATTGGAGGGCCCGATAGCCATCCTCCACCCACATCTATTGCTGGATCAGTCTATGTAGAACAGATAGCCATTCCTTCTTTGGCTGTTCTCCCAGGAAAGGCAGTCTCGCAGTCCACCGAACTCGAAATCTCGTGTCATTCGTGGGGAGGACCTTTCCATTTTCCTGCTCCTGTTGAAGAGCCTCCCACCAGAGGTCTCGAAGGGCAAGGTTCCTCCATGCCAGAACGTCCTGTTCCGAACAAGGATCATTTGTTGTGGTCAGCATCTTTTGTACTAGGAACTCTGCCTCTATATTTATCGGCTACTGTGGTACGTCTCCTCTGTCAACAGAAACTGTGTGAAAGAAGCAGATCCCACCGCTGCCAGCCAATGTGACGGTACCCCGGCTACCCCGACTGGGTAGCTCCGCCAAATGGGTCCTGCTTCCTCCCTGCTGACTTCAGCTATGTAGCTGGCAAGTGACCACAGCCTGTAGCCACCCCTGATGCCCGACAGCATCAGTACCCAGGGTCCCACCCTGTGGCAGACTCCAGCTACCAAGACTGGGTAGCTCTGCCTGATGATTCTTTCTCTGCCTGGAACAGCCTGGCACCTCCATAGGAGCCACAGTCTCACATAATCCCAATACCTAGGGGTGGCGGTTTCGGGTGATCCGGGTGGAGTGGCGGCACTTCCAGGGTGCACAACTTGCACAATTGGTGGCTGACTAAATACTTTTTTGCCCCACTGTATGCATTGTCATGTAAAATGTAGA
Organism: Bombina bombina; assembly: GCF_027579735.1. Classification (NCBI taxonomy): domain Eukaryota; kingdom Metazoa; phylum Chordata; class Amphibia; order Anura; family Bombinatoridae; genus Bombina; species Bombina bombina. Next base: position 532,591,951 of record NC_069500.1, on the reverse strand, counting down.
TTATTTAAAGTATTGAACATATCTTAAAAGGGATTTAATAGTTGCTTGCTATTGTTTCAAACATAAATATATATTTGAAAATATATGTTTATGTTTCAAATAATATTTAGCAACCATTAAATCCCTTTTAAGATATATACAATACTTTAAACAATATGCATTGCATACGATTATGCATATCTTTTAAACATTGAACCCTAATCTGCCATAACCTAAAACTAAATAGAGAAGCTAAGGCCCTACACATAAATATTCAATATTTAAAATGATGGGTTTTTTTTATATAGAATGCATAATGTTTAAATATTTGCATATAAATTAGAATGTATAAATTAGAATAAATTAGAATGTAATTAATGCTGTTTATTTTGTTTGTTATTTCTAATTAAAGATAGTATAATTAATATTATAGGTCTACATAACTGCATGCCTGTTATGTAAAAATATAATTTAAGAATACTGACTACAATAACATAAATATATATTAGAATATATATCTATGTTATTACTATTAAACACAGCAAGGTTATATAAATACATTTTAATGTATATGCAATACTTAAACCATTATGTAATATACATGCATAACTGTTTAAATATTGAATATCAGTTCAAGGTCTGACTACATTATATCTACAATCTTTGAAATAATATGCATGGTCATGTATAATTTATATTAGTTTAAATATTGGCTATATATATATATATATATATATATATATACATACAGTATCTCACAAAAGGGAGTACATCACTCACATTTTTTAAAATATTCTATTATATCTTTTCATGTGAAAATACTGAAGAAATGACACTCTGCTACAATGTAATGTAGTGAGTGTACAGCCTGTATAACAGCGTAAATTTGCTGTCCCTTCAAAATAACACACAGCCATTAATGTCTAAACCGTTGGCAACAAAAGTGAGTACACTCCTAAGTGGAAATGTCCAAATTGGGCCCAAAGTGTCAATATTTTGTGTAGCCACGGTTATTTTCCAGCACTGCCTTAACCCTCTTGGGCATGGAGTTCACCAGAGCTTCACAGTTTGCCACTGGAGTCCTCTTCCACTCCTCCATGACGACATCACGGAGCTGGTGGATGTTAGAGACCTTGCGCTCCCCCACCTTCCGTTTGAGGATGCCCCACAGATGCTCAATAGGGTTTAGGTCTGGAGACATGCTTGGTCAGTTCATCACCTTTACTCTCAGCTTCTTTAGCAAGGCAGTGGTCATCTTGGAGTTGTGTTTGGGGTCGTTATCATGTTGGAATACTGCCCTGCTGCCCAGTCTCCAAAGGGAGGGGATCATGCTCTGCTTCAGTATGTCACAGTACATGTTGGCATTCATGGTTCCCTCAATGAACTGTAGCTCCCCATTGCCGGCAGCACTCATGCAGGCCCAGACCATGACACTCCCACCACCATGCTTCACTGTAGGCAAGACACACTTGTCTTTGTATTCCTTACCTGGTTGCCACCACACATGCTTGACACCATCTGAACCAAATAAGTTTACCTTGGTCTAATCGGACCACAGGACATGGTTCCAGTAATCCATATCCTTAGTCTGCTTGTCTTCAGCAAACTGTTTGCAGGCTTTCTTGTGGATCATCTTTAGAAGAAGCTTCCTTCTGGGATGACAGACATGCAAACCAATTTGATGCAGTGAGCGGCGTATGGTCTGAGCACTGACAAGCTGACCCCCCATCCCTTCAACCTCTGCAGCAATGCTGGCAGCACTCATACGTCTATTTCCCAAAGACAACCTCTGGATATGACGCTGAGCATGTGCACTCAACTTCTTTGGTCGACCAGGCGAGGCCTGTTCTGAGTGGAACCTGTGCTGTGAAACCGCTATATGGTCTTGCCCACCATTCTGCAGCTAAGTTTCAGGGTCTTGGCATTCTTCTTATAGCCTAGGCCATCTTTATGTAGAACAACAAATTTTTTTTTCAGATCCTCAGAGAGTTCTTTGCCATGAGGGGCCATGTTGAACTTCCAGGGACCAGTATGAGAGAGTGTGAGAGCGATAATACCAAATTTAACACACTTGCTCCCCATTCACACCTGAGACCTTGTAACACTAACAAATCACATGACACCGGGGAGGAAAAATGGCTAATTGGGCCCAATTTGGACATTTCCACTTAGGGGTGTACTCACTTTTGTTGCCAACGGTTTAGACATTAATGGCTGTGTGTTGAGTTATTTTGAGGGGACAGCAAATGTACACTGTTATACAGGCTGTACACTCACTACTTTACATTGTAGCAAAGTGTCATTTCTTCAGTGTTGTCACATGAAAAGATATAAAAAAAATATTTACAAAAATGTGAGGGGTGTACTCACTTTTGTGAGATACTGTATATGTGTGTCTGTGTGTGTGTAAATATGTATTTATGTATTTATATGTGTATATATGTATTTACAGGCATATATACTCATATAAACACATAAATACATATGTATACATCTATATAAGTGCATTGGAGCCCTTTACACTTAAAGGGACATGGAACCCAAAAATTTTCTTTCATGATTTAAGTAGAACATACAATTTTAAACAACTTTCAAGTTTACTTCTATTATCAAATTTGCTTCATTCTCTTGGTATCATTTATTGAAAGAGCAGCAATGCACTACTGGCTTCTGACTGAACACATATGTGAGCCAATGACAATCGGTATATAAATGCAGCAGCTCAAACCTAGGTTATTTCCGTTTCCTGAGCTTACCTAGATAAACCTTTTCAGAAAAAGGATAACAAAAGAAGAAAGCAAATGAAATAATTGAAGTAAACTGGAAAGTTGTTTAAAATTGTATGCTCTGTCAAAATCATGAATGTCTATATATGTATTGTCTATATATCTATAGACAATAATGTATATATATATATGTGTGTGTGTAGATATATATTGTACCAAAAATCCATCAGATATATATATATGTATGTATTTATGAATAAATAGAACATATTCTATGTGAAGAACATTGTAATGTGTAATATTTGAAGTTGGGTTAGTGCACTGGAGAAAATGGGATCGGGTTTGCGCGCAATTTGGGTGTTAGTTTTTTTTTCCATTTTGTTTCCTCAATTGAGTTCTATGGGGGAATAGGTTATCGCGTGCACGATATTCTAAGTTAGACTTTTTATGCGCTGCAGGTTAGCGCATGAACGATAACGTTTTACTTTCATCTTGTAATACGAGCACGCAAAAAGCTTTCTTCTAGCACAGTTAATGCTTTAGTGGGAGTGTTAAATAGTGCTCCACTTGTAATCTGGCCCTTAGTGTTTTGTAGATCTCCTCCATGAGAGCTGATTTATTACAACAGTTTTGATAGGTGTGGTTTAAAACTTTTTTGCGCTGCCTTATTTGGGTAAGCCCTTTCCCCTATGATATTTTCCCCAAAATATCTGGTTTAGGTGTGCCAATAACAATAACAAAAAACATATTTTCTAATAAAACATATTTTCTAAGAACAAAATACGTTACAAGACTGACATTATATATCTTTTCTTCATTACATTTGAAATTTTTATCCTACTTTCACAAGGGTATAGGCATTCAATTGCGCCCCTACTCCTAAACTCACACTTCTCCTTTATTACAACAGTGCAACATTTATGCTGCCTTTGCATATTATACCTATGTTTATAGTGCTGCGTAATCTGTTGGTGCTTTAATTAATAACTAATAATAATCATACAGGGCTGGAAAAGTCTCATTATAATTTACCAGTCATCATACCCGTTTTTAATCTATCACACATGCTTTCATTGCTTCTGTTTTGATATTGTAGGTGCAACTGAAGTATGAAGGTGTCCCTTTTGTTTAAGAATATATACTGAACCAAAGTGCTATAACACTGCTCCCCAGTTGTATCACACTGTCTCCCTGCTACATCACCCTGCACCAAACGATATCAGACAGTTCTCCTAAGTTATAACACATAAGGGGTTACATTTTTTAGTTGAATCCAGTCAAGCTAATACCAACCCCCCAACTTAATGACCCATAAATTCAATAAAAACACAACACTCTGGGTTGGGAGAAAACCAACCTCCCCCAACGGGGGGAGGGGTTGTTTTATTAATAAATACATAAATAACTTTAAATAACTGCTAACAGCTGGCAAGATGATCTTGTCCTATCAACCCACTAAGGGGTGTGGCCGCCCTGGGAATTAGGACGCCCTCATTCCGCCTACCTGTCCACTCAAGGAAGATCGACCAGCGAGCCGACCAATACCTAGCCCCTCGGTGACTAGGGTCCTAAACGCCCACTGTACTTTCCTTCTATGCTTGTTACGGTAAATTTGAATTTGTTGCCACACCCCTTTCCACCACCAAAAAAGGACAAGGTACTCTTGCCCCACTAACAATAAGAAGAAGCCAGGACCTGCCTGATATTATCCAAGAACATATCAGTACCCCTGTCTGACAGGTGTACCTGGTCTTTCCTGAACAAACCCGCATAATCTATTCTAATGTTATCATGCGAGACAACCTTCCCACCAGCACCACCCTACTCACATCCCTATTGAGCTTCCTTTTTACCCGGAAGCCCGCCTTCCTGGCAGCCATATGCCTCCAGACATTCCTTGAGATAATATTCGACCATATAATGGTCACTCCCTGAAACTGCGCCTTAAGCCATCTGATGTCCGAAATCATGACATCCGACAGATCCCCATTGGCATCGTCCCCACGTCATTCCCTCCCAAATGAAGGAGAATAACGTGAGGTCTGCCCCATCTCCTCCTGGCTTCAGCAATCTGCTCTGGCAAATGTGTCCACATCATACCCCTCCTTCCTAACCATCTAACAGAGATCTTTTTAGACGGCAGTCCCAGCTGCTGTCCTCCCGAACGACCGCCCAATGTATATATGAGTGGCCACAATCCAAATCCTCCTGCGACCTGACCTGAAAAGAACACCAACAAACCATAAGGTCCTGGCTTCCCCAAAAAAACTCCCAAACCCCAGAACCAACGAACAACTGAACCAAAAAACTGACAAACCACACGTCACCTAACATGATTCAGGGGCCTAATAGATTTCTTATATTGCCCTGACGACCACCGCCCTGGTGTCTTGATCTGTCCCTCTGAACGCCCAGACATGGCCGCATCTGTGGCCGACCCAATGCGGAACGAATGAGGAGCTACTAACGTTGGGTCCCACCCCAATCTGCACACTACCCTTTTTAAAACTGTTCAAAACTGAAATTGAGATAAATAAGTGCAGGGGCAGACATGGGGACAGATAGGGAAACCACTGAAACAGGGATAGAGGGGTCACAGACAACCACCGTGTCACCAGCTGTTGTAACTGTTGTCCTCTTCTTCCTTGCAGACAATTCTTCCTCTTCACTGAACCTCCTTGGAGCCTTCACAGAACGCTTGGATCTCTCCATGATGACACCTGCAAGACAAGAAACAGGTTAGTGATTCACTTTCTGTTCTGCAGTTATTTTAATCACCTCTGAATCTCCGCCTCCTAAACTCTAGCTGTCCAGCATACTCCACCTCTTTTAACCCTTTCCTTACTTCCAAAGAAATTACCCCTTAAATTGTTCCGTCCCTATATAGGTCCTTTACTTTCTATCTATATATATATATATATATATATATATATATATATATATATATACATATATATATATATATATATATATCACAATATACCCAGCTATATGACAGTATACACTGTTGTATTACAGTACACAGTTATATCACAAAATCAGATTTTTGACAGCATAAATATTTTTAGCTAAAAGCAATATACTTCCATAAGCAAAAATGTTTCTAGTAAAAGTGACATACACACACATTATGTGTGACTAGATGTTCAGGATTAAGACCCTGCACCTGGTTAGAGAGGGTAATGTGAATTGCATCAGTAAAGACTTGATTTGTGTCATATTTGCCACAGCTGACTCTATGAGAAGGTGTAGTGATTAATGCTTATGTGCGTGTGCTGTTGAGAAACAAATTACTTTTACTAGAAACAGTTTTGCAAATGCTTCTATTTAATTTTTAAATGCACATTTCAATTTTGACCTTTCTATCTCTTTAATTTCCCATAAAATATTACAATTTTGTTAATAAAAATATAGTTGTAATGTTATAGTGTCATCCTAGAAGATTCTACACAGTGATTGCTTGTTCTGTGAAGGAGCTCATTTATATTTGTTTCTAGAAAATAAGAAAAACATAAGTTTTTTTAAGACAATGCAAATTTTGCTGCCATATTTCAAAGGGACATAAAACCCCAACGCTTTCTTTCATGATTCAGATAGAACATGTCATTTTAAACAACTTTCAACTTACTAATGTTATACCATTTTCTCTCTTGGTATCTTTTTTTAAAAACCAGGGATGTACGCTCAGGAGTATGCACGTGCCTTAAACACTATATGGCAGTAGTTTTGCAAGAATGTTATACATTAGCAAGAGCACTAGATGGCAGAACGTTTTCCTGCCATATAGTGCGCCATACACATGCATGGTACCTACCTAGGTATCTTTTCAATACCAAGAGAAGGCAGTACATTGGATAATAAAAGTAAATTGAAAACTTTTTAAAAAATTGTATGCTCTGTCTGAATCATGAAAAATGTGGGGTTTCATGTCCCATTTAAGGCTGATAAGCTTGATACAATTACAGCTACAATCTCATCTATCACCTGCCTGTACAGCACCCATTACCCTACCCCTTTTTCCATATGGTTAGCCATAGTGATCCACCTTATTGTGCAGTAATTTACATTTTTTTTTATTTTTTTGTGTGTGGGGGGGGGGGGGTTGTGTTTGGTGTCCAGTTTGCTTTTTTTTAAATTTGCATGGGTTGTCACCTGGACAACTGACCATTGGTGGCCTTTAGCTTTATAAAAGCGACAATCAAACTGCCACCTATACTGATCTTGTCAATACTGCTGTATTTGCAGTAGGGGTAGAAGAAAAAGTGTCCCTGCAGTTACTTTAAATTAAAAAAAAACCTCATCAGCTGCTTGCCTGGACACATTATCCTTTTAAGGGAGTTATCTGCTAAAAATACCAAGTCTTATTTCCCAACAATATTCATTTAAATGAATAATTTAAGCACATTCACCTACTTTGTAACCTGAGTAGGATATCTACGCGCCACAGTTCAATTTCTACTCGCTAATGGCTAGCGGACAAGTGGAAATTTTGAGCCCTGTATATATAAAATGCATTACTGCACCGTTCAATGTGTATATATATATATATATATATATATATATATTCACACACACATATATTTTTAATATATGTATATATATGTGTGTGTGTATATATATATATACATTGAGTGATGCGGTAATGCATTTTAAAGAAACATAATTATTGTTTACATACACCATATTTATATTATATATACATATTTCTCTGGTTTTACAATTTATAGGTATTTAGAAAAATTAACATGTTTGTTTTATTCTATAAACTACTGACTATTTCTCACAAATTCCAAATAAAAATATTGTCATTTAGAGCATTTATTTGCTAAAAATAACTACTGGTCAATATAACAAAAAAGATGCAGTGTTTTCAGACCTCACATAATACAAAGAAAACAAGTTAATATTCATTTTTTAACAACAACATACTAATGTTTTTACTTAGCACAAGTTCAGAAAACAATATTTGGTGGAATAACCCTGATATTCATTAACAGCCCTCATACATCTTGGTATGCTCTCTACCAGTATTTCAAATTGCTGTTGGGTGACTTTATGCCACCCTGGCACAAAAATTCAAGCAGATCGGCTTTGTTTGATGGCTTGTGACCATCTATCTTCCTCTCAATCTCATTCCAGAGGTTTTTAAAGGGGTTCGGGTCTGTAGATTGGAATGGCCATGACAGGGTCTTGTTCTGGTGATCCTCTATCCACACCTTGATTGTGATCCTCTATCCACACCTTGATTGTCCTGGCATGGAGCATTGTCCTGCTGGAAAATCCAACCACAATGTCAGAGCAAGTTTTCTTCCAGGATAACCGTGTACGTGGCTTGACTCATGCATCTTTCACAAAGATAAATCTGCCCGATTCCAACCTTGCTGAAACATTGCCAGATCATCAATGATCCTCCACCAAACTTCACAGTGGGTGCAAGACATGGTGGATTTTAGTCCTCTCCAGGTCTCTGTCTAACCATTAGATGACCAGGTGTTGGGAAAAGCAGAAAATGCAACTCCTCAGAGAAGATGATGTGGAATTGGGCAGATTTATCTTTGTGAGGGATGCATGAATCAAGCCATGTACAAGGTTATGCTGGAAGAAAACTTGTTTCTTTTCCTTCTGACAATGTTCCTCAACTCTGAGCATTGGTTTTTCCAGCCGGACAATGCTCCATGCCACACAGCCAGGTCAATCAAAGTGTGGATAGAGGCTACCAGATCAAGACCCTGTCATGGCCAGCACAATCTACAGTCCTGAACCCTTTTGAAAACTTTTGGAATGTGATAAAGAGGAAGATAGATGGTCAAAAGCCATCAAACAAAGCAGAGCAGCTTGAATTTTTGCACCTGGAGTGGCATAAAGTCACCCAACAGTAATGTGAAAGACTGGTGGAGAGCATGCCAAGACGAATGAAAGCTGTGATTGAAAATAAGGGTCATTCCACCACATTATAATATCTGAACTCTTGCTAAGTTAAAACATTAGTATTGTGTTGTTTAAAATTAATATGAACTTGTTTTCTTTATATTATTTGAGGTCTGAAAACACTGCATCTTTTTTGCTATTTTGACCAGTTATCATTTTCTGCAAATTAATTAACTAAATGACAATATTTTTATTTGGAATTTGAAGTAGTTTATAGAATAAAACAAAAATGTTCATTAGGAAAACAAGATAAAATGATAATTTTGAAGTTGTCCCCTGCAGCTGGTATGGGGGAAGTCCTTCATGGATTCTTGCAGAGTTTCACCAGGGCCCTGAGGTTTCTATTTATGTCTCTGCTCAAAAGATAAGCTAAACAAGAATAGAAACCACAATACACCCAGCAATGACCCACTAGTGTACTTTTCTGATAAGTAACCTCATGATAAACTTCCTTTTACACAATGTAATGACCTGAAAGGTTATATTGTAAAATACTTTTTAAGGAACTTCAAAAAATGGTTTCATTAGATACGCAACTGCAAGAGATTTATGAAATTACCAGACATTCTAAGTTTTAAAAAATGTGCAAGAAAAAAATCAATTGTACTGTAAACCCAAAAGGTAAAAGTTCAGCTTTGACAATAAAAGGATATTTTTTTTTCCTTCATCATGTGACAGCCACCAGCTAATCACAGACTCATATATGTATACACTGCCAACTCTTGCACATGCTCAGTAGGATCCTGCTGCCTCGTAAAGTGAACATATAAAAAGACTGTGTGCAATTTGATAATGAAAGTAAATTGGAAAGTACAACTTCGTGCTCTATCTGAATAATAAAAGTTGAATTTTGAATTTATTCTCCCTTCAACTTGATGAATTACATTAATTATCAGGTTTTGTGTTTAAAACAAGCATACTCACTTGATACTTAAACTAGTTGATAGCAAAGTAGGAACTGTATGTGCCTAAATATTGGCACTGAATAGCTGTTTGTACTCCACTTATACTGCCCACTATAAATGAGAAAGTCATCAAGTTTGACAATATTAAGATATTAAGAACGATTATAGACTTTAAATCAATCAATGGAAAGATAAGAACACAAAGCGCATCCCAGATTCAAGGTAAAAATATTTCAAGCTTTAATAGTGCACACAATTTATTGCACTTACAAGAGATAAAATTATAAAATGCCTTATGAGAGAGTATATCCACTCCACACGAATCAGCAGGTAGTGACCTCTAGTCTTCTTGTGGCTCTGTATACTGATGAGTTCAATCCATAAAATCGTATATAAAATGTTGATCCAGTAAAAAAGTCTCTTCTTGAGTGCAGAGTTTGTAGTTAATTAAAAGTAGACCATCCTGTCAACTACGCATTTCGTTTCAGAGGTGTGATATCAGGTACATACAAAAGAATACCTGACGCATTTCAGGTGTTCTTTTGTATGTACCTGATATCACACCTCTGAATAAATAAGAACTTTCTTCGTTTATCAATAACGGATCTTTTGTGGTTCTTTTTTGTCCTGAATTATTGCTTTCTATAGCGGACGGAAATACCGCTTGAGCCACTAGACCCCCTAGCATTCTCCTATACAGCGGACGCTACCTGCAAATTCCTTGCAGATTACAGATTACACACACCCTCCTCCTGAGCCTATTGTAGGCGTATTGACCAGCTGACGTCAGAACCTCTGAGCAGAAGAGGAATCATCGTACCTTTTGTGCTGGAGCTGAGACAGCACAGACAAGCTACTAGGAGCAGTATTGAGAAGTTGGTTTTACCCTGGAACATTCCCTGGAGGAGAGTCTTGGGAGGCTTTCTCGCCTTGCGAATCTCACCCTCAGAAGTTGTCCGGATCTTCTTTCAGCTCCACAAACACAGGAGGAGAAAAGATAAGTACTTTATCCATTTGGGACTAAGTAAACTGTTATTTTGGAGCCCCTTGCACAGTCACCATGACAACTATATTTACTAAAGGACTCCTTGAAAAGGGACTTTCTACTTACTCATAAATTCATATAAAATACTTAGACCTAGATTTGGAGTTTGGCGGTAGCCGTGAAAACCAGCGTTAGAGGCTCCTAACGCTGGTTTTAGGCTACCGCCGGTATTTAGAGTCACTCAAAATAGGGTCTAGCGCTCACTTTTCAGCCGCGGCTTTTCCATACCGCAGATCCCCTTACGTCAATTGCGTATCCTATCTTTTCAATGGGATCTTCCTAACTCCGGTATTTAGAGTCGTTTCTGAAGTGAGCGTTAGACATCTAACGACAAAACTCCAGCCGCAGGAAAAAAGTCAGTAGTTAAGAGCTTTCTGGGCTAACGCCGGTTCATAAAGCTCTTAACTACTGTACTCTAAAGTACACTAAAACCCATAAACTACCTATGTACCCCTAAACCGAGGTCCCCCCACATCGCCGCCACTCGATTAAATTTTTTTAACCCCTAATCTGCCGACCGCCGCCTACGTTATCCTTATGTACCCCTAATCTGCTGCCCCTAACACCGCCGACCCCTGTATTATATTTATTAACCCCTAATCTGCCCCCCACAACGTCGCCGCCAGCTACCTACACTTATTAACCCCTAATCTGCCGTCCGCACGCCGCCGCCAGCTACATTATCCCTATGTACCCCTAATCTGCTGCCCCTAACACCGCCGACCCCTATATTATATTTATTAACCCCTAATCTGCCCCCCACAACGTCGCCTCCACCTGCCTACACTTATTAACCCCTAATCTGCCGAGCGGACCTGAGCGCTACTATAATAAAGTTATTAACCCCTAATCCGCCTCACTAACCCTATAATAAATAGTATTAACCCCTAATCTCCCCTCCCTAACATCGCCGACACCTAACTTCAATTATTAACCCCTAATCTGCCGACCGGAGCTCACCGCTATTCTAATAAATTTATTAACCCCTAAAGCTAAGTCTAACCCTAACACTAACACCCCCCTAAGTTAAATATAATTTAAATCTAACGAAATTAATTAACTCTTATTAAATAAATTATTCCTATTTAAAGCTAAATACTTACCTGTAAAATAAATCCTAATATAGCTACAATATAAATTATATTTATATTATAGCTATTTTAGGATTTATATTTATTTTACAGGTAACTTTGTATTTATTTTAACCAGGTACAATAGCTATTAAATAGTTAAGAACTATTTAATAGCTAAACTAGTTAAAATAATTACAAATTTACCTGTAAAAGAAATCCTAACCTAAGTTACAAATAAACCTAACGCTATACTATCAATAAATTAATTAAATAAACTACCTACAATTACCTACAATTAACCTAACACTACACTATCAATAAATTAATTAAATACAATTGCTACAAATAAATACAATTAAATAAACTAGCTAAAGTACAAAAAATAAAAAAGAACTAAGTTACAAAAAATAAAAAAATATTTACAAACATAATAAAAATATTACAACAATTTTAAACTAATTACACCTACTCTAAGACCCCTAATAAAATAACAAAGCCCCCCAAAATAAAAAAATGCCCTACCCTATTCTAAATTACTACAGTTCAAAGCTCTTTTACCTTACCAGCCCTGAACAGGGCCCTTTGCGGGGCATGCCCCAAGAAATACAGCTCTTTTGCCTGTAAAAAAAAACATACAATACCCAAGCCCCCCAACATTACAACCCACCACCCACATACCCCTAATCTAACCCAAACCCCCCTTAAATAAACCTAACACTAAGCCCCTGAAGATCATCCTACCTTGTCTTCACCATACCAGGTTCACCGATCGGTCCAGAAGAGCTCCTCCGATGTCCTGATCCAAGCCCAAGCGGGGGGCTGAAGAGGTCCATGATCCGGCTGAAGTCTTCATCCAAGCGGGGCAGAAGAGTTCTTCCATCCGATTGAAGTCTTCATCCAAGCGGCATCCATCCGGAGCGAAGCAGCAGCATCCTGAAGACCTCCACCGCGGAACATCCATCCTGGCCGACGACTGAACGACGAATGACGGTTCCTTTAAATGACGTCATCCAAGATGGCGTCCCTCGAATTCCGATTGGCTGATAGGATTCTATCAGCCAATCGGAATTAAGGTAGGAATATTCTGATTGGCTGATGGAATCAGCCAATCAGAATCAAGTTCAATCCGATTGGCTGATCCAATCAGCCAATCAGATTGAGCTCGCATTCTATTGGCTGATCGGAACAGCCAATAGAATGCAAGCTCAATCTGATTGGCTGATTGGATCAGCCAATCGGATTGAACTTGATTCTGATTGGCTGATTCCATCAGCCAATCAGAATATTCCTACCTTAATTCCGATTGGCTGATAGAATCCTATCAGCCAATCGGAATTCGAGGGACGCCATCTTGGATGACGTCATTTAAAGGAACCGTCATTCGTCGTTCAGTCGTCGGCCAGGATGGATGTTCCGCGGTGGAGGTCTTCAGGATGCTGCCGCTTCGCTCCGGATGGATGCCGCTTGGATGAAGACTTCAATCGGATGGAAGAACTCTTCTGCCCCGCTTGGATGAAGACTTCAGCCGGATCATGGACCTCTTCAGCCCCCCGCTTGGATCAGGACATCGGAGGAGCTCTTCTGGACCGATCGGTGAACCTGGTATGGTGAAGACAAGGTAGGATGATCTTCAGGGGCTTAGTGTTAGGTTTATTTAAGGGGGGTTTGGGTTAGATTAGGGGTATGTGGGTGGTGGGTTGTAATGTTGGGGGGCTTGGGTATTGTATGTTTTTTTTACAGGCAAAAGAGCTGTATTTCTTGGGGCATGCCTCGCAAAGGGCCCTGTTCAGGGCTGGTAAGGTAAAAGAGCTTTGAACTGTAGTAATTTAGAATAGGATAGGGAATTTTTTTATTTTGGGGGGCTTTGTTATTTTATTAGGGGGCTTAGAGTAGGTGTAATAAGTTTAAAATTGTTGTAATATTTTTATTATGTTTGTAAATATTTTTTTATTTTTTGTAACTTAGTTCTTTTTTATTTTTTGTACTTTAGCTAGTTTATTTAATTGTATTTATTTGTAGCAATTGTATTTAATTAATTTATTGATAGTGTAGTGTTAGGTTAATTGTAGGTAATTGTAGGTAGTTTATTTAATTAATTTATTGATAGTGTAGTGTTAGGTTTATTTGTAACTTAGGTTAGGATTTCTTTTACAGGTAAATTTGTAATTATTTTAACTATTTTAGCTATTAAATAGTTCTTAACTATTTAATAGCTATTGTACCTGGTTAAAATAAATACAAAGTTACCTGTAAAATAAATATAAATCCTAAAATAGCTATAATATAATTATAATTTATATTGTAGCTATATTAGGATTTATTTTACAGGTAAGTATTTAGCTTTAAATAGGAATAATTTATTTAATAAGAGTTAATTAATTTCGTTAGATTTAAATTATATTTAATTTAGGGGGGTGTTAGTATTAGGGTTAGACTTAGCTTTAGGGGTTAATACATTTATTAGAATAACGGCGAGATTCAGTCGGCAGATTAGGGGTTAATAATTGAAGTTAGGTGTCGGCGATGTTAGGGAGGGCAGATTAGGGGTTAATACTATTTATGATAGGGTTAGTGAGGCGGATTAGGGGTTAATAACTTTATTATAATAGTGGTGCGGTCCGGTCGGCAGATTAGGGGTTAATAAGTGTAGGCAGGTGGAGGCGACGTTGTGGGGGGCAGATTAGGGGTTAATAAATATAATATAGGGGTCGGCGATGTTAGGGCAGCAGATTAGGGGTACATAGGGATAATGTAAGTAGCGGCGGTTTACGGAGCGGCAGATTAGGGGTTAATAATAATATGCAGGGGTCAGCGATAGCGGGGGCGGCAGAATAGGGGTTAATAAGTGTAAGGTTAGGGGTGTTTAGACTCGGGGTACATGTTAGAGTGTTAAGTGCAGACGTCGGAAGGGTTACCGCATAGCAAACAATGGGGCTGCGTTAGGAGCTGAACACGGCTTTTTTGCAGGTGTTAGGTTTTTTTTCAGCTCAAACAGCCCCATTGTTTCCTATGGGAGAATCGTGCATGAGCACGTTTTTAAGGCTGGCCGCGTCCGTAAGCAACTCTGGTATCGAGAGTTGAAGCTGCGTTAAAAATGCTCTACGCTTTTTGGAGCCTAACGCAGCCTTTATGTGGACTCTCGATACCAGAGTTATTTTTATGGTGCGGCCAGTAAAACGCGGGCGTTAGTTTTTCGGGTCGTTACCGACAAAACTCCAAATCTAGCCGTTAGTCTCTTATGAAAAGAGCATCAGCATACATTGTTGCTTCATATTCTTTTGTCTTAGTGTGATCAGTCTCTGGTGTGGATTAACTCCCACTGGTACCACTTCTAAAAAAATAATAAGTAAACTACTAGGGTCTTTGTTGTGACATACTCTAAAGTGATCAGACACACTATGGGTTCTCAAAACTAATTCTATATTGTTTATATGCTCATAGCATCTTCTTTTTATTTTTTGTTTCGTTCTTCCTATGTAAATCCTACCACATCCACAGGTGAGCCTGTATACTACAAATGTGGAGTGGCACGTACCTCTGTATTTGATTGGTACCTGCTTGTTATTGTTCCAATTCATGAAAGAGTCTCTGTTAGCAAGATGTGCGCACATGCAACAATTGCTGCAACCACATTTGTATGTCCCCGGTTTTCCCGTGACCCATTGATCTAGGGAACCAGATTTATTATTCTTAGCTGTACCTTTTAATTTAGATGGAGCTAAGATATTCTTTAAATTTTGATTCCTTCTAAATACCACTAATGGTTTATTTTCAATCACTGTTTTCAGTATAGGATCTGCTATTAAGATATCCCAATGTTTTTGTAAAGTTTTTTTTAAAAAATCTGCACCCTCACTATATGTGGTTATGAACCTTACTTTATTGTCCCGATCATCCATAGTATCTGAAAAAGTGTCTTGCTTTGTTACTAGCAAGCTACTCCGTTGACATGTTGCGTTTTTGTTCCTAGCTTCACTTACTAGTTGTCCATCATATTCTTTTTCTATAAATCCATTCTGAAGGATATCTGCTTCTTCATTGTAGTCCTCTAATTTGGAGCAGTTGCGCCTAATGCGGTGAAATTGCCCATAAGGAATATTCTGCTTCCATCTTCTCATGTGCCCACTCTTTGCATTCAGGAATCCTTTACTATCAGTTGGTTTTCTATTTTTGCGGACCATAACTGAATTAGATATATTGTCCACAAATAGTTTGATATCTAGAAATTCAATTTTATCTCTAGAGAATTTATTTGTGAAGGCCAAATTGAAACCGTTATTGTTAATATACTTAACAAAGCTATTGGCCTCCTCCATGGCTCCCTACCAGACGATAATAATGTCGTC
This sequence comes from Bombina bombina, assembly GCF_027579735.1. Taxonomy (NCBI): domain Eukaryota; kingdom Metazoa; phylum Chordata; class Amphibia; order Anura; family Bombinatoridae; genus Bombina; species Bombina bombina. Next base: position 532,575,949 of record NC_069500.1, on the reverse strand, counting down.
TATGTACCGAAAGTATTTAATGATGTTCTGGGAAAACATATTATTGTCCACGATCATCACATCCTCAAAATGGGCCATATAGATATTGGCATAGGAGGGGGCCATGGGGGTGCCCATAGCTGTCCCTTGTGTCTGTCTAAAGAAAGATGCATCAAAATTAAAATTATTATGGTCCAATATGAACTGAATACTATCCTCTCTTATTAAAAGCTTTCTGGTGGGGAATATTCGTATATTACGATTATTATATTATGACCTAGTTTTTTTGACCATGGGTTTCATAAAGTAATCTACATACCAATTACTGGTAATAGAATCTATACCAGAAACGATCGGGCGGCCAGGGGGGGTTTAATGGATTCTTTTGTAATTTAGGTATATGATAGAAGATTGGTATTTTGGGGTGTGGGTTATAGACAAAACCAAATTTTTCCTTATTTAGGATGCCATCATTCTTAGCCTCTATCAGCATATTGAATAATTTCTTATTGTATTCTATAGTTGGATCTTTAGGCAGTTTGCAATATGTTGTTATGTCATCTAATAATCGATAAGCTTCTCCCACGTAATCTCCCCTATTTTGTACAATAATGCTGCCCCCCTTGTCCGCTTGCTTGATGGTAATGCGCTGATCATTCTTTAATTTATTTAGTGAATCCCTCTCTTTATTGAGGTTATATTTAAACTTAAATTTTTTACTTGAATCTGGGATGCGCTTTGTGTTCTTATCTTTCCAGTGTCTTTGAAGCCTGAGCACTCCTTTGTACTCAGTGAATGTGGAAGCTGCACCAAAGATTCGTCATTAAGGGGGAAAGCAATTTTGCTTAATTTTAAAGCATTTACCATACTCCCCGCGTAATGAATGTGAGTTAATCAAGTGGTTTACGTAATATTATATAATAGTTTACCTTCTGTAATAATATTTCGCTTATGCAACAGTATTTATTTACATTATAGTCATTTGAGACTATTACAAGATCAGTAGATATATGTGTATATGTGTATAAAATCTTTGTCTAGTCAGTAAAAAGATTGTTTGAAGGTAATAATACTGTTAGTGTGGTGGCAATAGTGCTATATTGTTCTATCAATATTTCAACATTATCATTGTAGTAATAATATAGTTAATAATGAAGGCAGTAGTGTTACTGTGAACTTATAACTACCTAGGTTTTTCTACATATACTCAAATATTGGAATAGAGCATATTATAAATTCTATTCATTTTTTTAATTGTATAAATCAATATTAGTATTCAAACATTTTGTACGTGTCTTTGCGCAGCTTAATTGTTTCTGTGTTAAATCAATCAATGTTTAAAAATATTTTTTTTTCTCTTCTCTCTCACACTATTACAGCAGTATATTTAAAACAAATAGTGCAGGGGCGGAGTCTACCGGGAGCGCGAGCGGTCGCACTGAACTGCAGCTCCGGCATTAATCTTACATGATTATGGGTTTCAAACCACTATACTGATCGCAAGTGATGCCCAGAAGCTTGTCTTAGTCTTCGTACCTATCCGTGATTGCCTGGAAGGTGTTTTTGGAGCCAATACACAGAGCGACAGCTCTTTTGTTGCAGGCAGTGTCGAGCCACAGGAAAGAGATAGAAGTGGCCATCTTCCCACTGATCTAGTACGCTTTGTGTGAGTACTTTGTATAGAGACACTAACCCGGTAGAGATGAGAAGCCTTGGAAGAATTGTGCAGGTTTCACAGGTCCCATAATAGATGAAGTCCCTTACCTAAGCATTATGGATATTAAATTTGGGGTCAATCATTACAATTTAGAGATATACACGAGACTGTGATTTCATATAAACTCCCTCGCCACCTTGCAAAGCCATAAGTGCTCCAATTACTCATTGCACTCATTTCTGCACTAACTACTTCAGAGGAATATGGCAACAATCGTCATCTTAAGTAAGCTAACGAATCTGTTAGCCAAATTTTAAGTGGCCTTTGCTGAAACCCTTCGAGTCGCACTTACTCCATTTACAGTTGATACTACTTCTGGCGATTCTTGTGGAGGTCATTGGCCTTCGTGCTGTGGGGATGATGTTGCTGAAGGGCCCCAGCACATCATGTCAATCCCTTTTGGCCACATAAAAGACTCGGGGACAGAAGCTTTATGTTTGTTGGGAATACCCCTAGCTTCAAACATGCCACAAATAAACAAAGAGGATGCAGATGAAGTTATGAGTCCGATTGGTGCAGCAGAACAAATAAATAATATCTCACATGGTCATGGGCATCGGAATCTCAAGGAACATGTTAAAAATATAATGATTGCATGCACTCTTAATGTTATTTCCCCAAGCTTCTGCTCTCTGGTAGTTCTGGAATTCAATGTTGGTAATGCACTGTTCTCCATCTCCTACTCTTTTAAGTCAATACATGCCACTATAGCTACAAAAACTGGAGTAGGTTGATGTGTTCTGTGTCTGCTCCACTTCTTGGTTGTTGAATCTATATTACTTTGAGAACCCTATGAAATCACCTTCTCGCTGTATTGTATTTTATAACCAAGTACTTGATGATATATTTTTATAGCCGATGTGCTGCCTGGTCTTTCATATTTAATATTGAAAATCTTGTATTATCTGCATATACATTTATAGTTCTAATTAACTTTACACATATGTGACCTTGGTCAATCACTAAATAGGCTGCCTTATACATGAGAGTGACGTGCAGTGAGGTCAGAGGCAGGTGAGGCACTGGCTAGGATATGCCTTCATTCTTTAGATATCCTTTGTTGAAGAAATAGCAATGTACATGGGTGAGCCAATCACATGAGGTATCTATTGTGCAGCCACCAATCAGCAACTACTGAGCATATTTAGATATGATTTCAACAAAGGATATCAAGAGAATTAAGGAAATTAGATTGTATATGTAAATTGGACAGAGGGCGTGGGAGAGACAGGGAGAGAGAGAGATAGAGAGACAGAGGGAGAGTGAAAGAGACAAAGAGACAGAGGGGAGAGAGAGAGACAAAGAGAGACAGAGGGTAGAGAGACAGAGAAAGAGACCATAGGGGAGAATGAGACACGTAAGGAGAAAGACAGAGGGGGTGGGAGAGACAGGAAGAGAGAGATGGATAGAGAGAAAGACAGAGAGAGAAGAGAGAGAGAGAAGAGTGAGAGAGAAGAGAGAGAGACACAGAGGGGAAAGAGAGACAGAGGGGGAGAGGGAGAAAGAGAGACACAGAGGGGAGAGAGAGAGGGGAGAGAGGAGAGAGAGAGAGACAGAGGGGAGAGAGAGAGAGAGACAGAGGGGAGAGAAAGAGGGGAGAAAGAGAGAGACAGAGGGGAGAGAGAAAGAGACAGAGGGGAGAGAGAGAACGACAGAAGGGGGAGAGAGAGAGAGAGAGAGAGAGAGAGAGACAGAGGGGAGAGAGAGAGAGAGAGAGAGACAGAGGGGGAGAGAGAGACAGAAGGGAGGGAGAGAGAGAGACAGAGGGGAGAGAGAGAGAGAGAGAGGGGAGAGAAAGAGAGAGAGAGACAGAGGGGAGAGAGAGACAGAGGGGGAGGGAGAGAGACAGAGGGGAGGGAGAGAGACAGAGGGTGAGGGAGAGAGAGAAAGAGAGACAGAGGGGGAGGGAGAGAGAGAGACAGAGGGGGAGGGAGAGAGAGAGAGAGTCAGAGGGGGAGGGAGAGAGAGAGATAGAGGGGGAGGGAGAGAGACAGAGGGGGAGGGAGAAAGGGAGAGAGATAGACAGAGACAGAGGGGAGAGAGAGAGAGAGACAGAGGGAAGAGAGAGAGAGACAGAGGGGAGAGAGAGAGAGAGAGAGAGAGAGACACAGAGGGGGAGAGAGAGAGACAGACAGATGGGGAGGGGGAGAGAGAGACAGAGGGGAGAGAGAGACAGAGGGGAGAGAGAGACAGATGGTAGAGAGAGAGAGACAGAGGGTAGAGAGAGAGAGAGGCAGAGGGGAGAGAGAGATAGTCAGAGGAGAAAGACAGAGGGGAGAGAGAGACAGAGGAGAGAGAGACAGAGGGGAGAGAGACAGAGGGGAGAGAGAGAGAGAGACACAGAGAGGAGAGAGAGAGACAGATGGGGGAGAGAGAGACACAGAGGGGAGAGAGACACAGAGGGGAGAGAGAGATAGAGAGAGACACAGAGGGGAGAGAGAGACACACAGAGGGGAGAGAGAGAGACACAGAGGGGAGAGAGAGAGAGACACAGAGGGGAGAGAGAGAGAGACACAGAGGGGAGAGAGAGACACAGAGGGGAGAGAGAGACACAGAGGGGGAGGGAGAGAGAGACACAGAGGGGGAGGGAGAGAGAGAGACAGACAGATGGGGAGGAAGAGAGAGAGACAGAGGGGAGGGAGAGAGAGACAGAGGGGAGAGAGAGATAATCAGAGGAGAGAGACAGAGGGGAGAGAGAGACAGAGGAGAGAGAGACAGAGGATAGAGAGAGACAGAGGGGAGAGAGAGAGAGAGACAGAGGGGGGAGAGAGACAGAGGGGAGAGAGAGAGAGACACAGAGAGGAGAGAGAGAGAGAAACAGAGGGGGGAGAGAGAGAGACACAGAGGGGAGAGAGACACAGAGGGGAGAGAGATAGAGAGAGACACAGAGGGGAGAGAGAGAGAGACACAGAGGGGAGAGAGACACACAGAGGGGAGAGAGAGAGAGACACAGAGGGGAGAGAGAGACACACAGAGGGGAGAGAGAGAGAGAGACACAGAGGGGAGAGAGATAGAGACACACAGAGGGGAGAGAGAGAGAGAGAGACAGAGGGGGGGAGAGAGACAGAGGGGAGAGAGAGAGAGGGAAGAGAGATAGACACAGAGGGGGGAGAGAGAGAGAGAGAGAGAGAGAGAGAGACAGAGGGGAGAGAGAGAGAGAGAGAGAGAGAGAGAGAGACAGACAGAGGGGAGAGAGAGAGAGACAGAGGGTAGAGAGAGAGAGAGACACAGAGGATAGAGAGAGACACAGAGGGGAGAGAGAGATACAGAGGGGAGAGAGAAAGAGAGACACACAGAGGGGAGAGAGAGAGAGAGAGAGACACAGAGGGGAGAGAGAGAAGAGAGAGAGAGGGGGAAGAGAGAGAGACACAGAGGGGGGAGAGAGAGAGAGACAGAGACACAGAGGGGAGAGAGAGAGACACAGAGGGGAGAGAGAGAGAGACACACAGATGGGAGAGAGAGAGAGAGACAGAGGGGAGAGAGAGAGAGAGAGAGAGAGAGGGGAGAGAGAGAGAGGCAGAGGGGAGAGAGAGGGAGAGAGGAGAGAGAGACAGAGGGGAGAGAGAGACAGAGGGGAAGAGAGAGAGACAGAGGGGAGAGAGAGAGACAGAGGGGAGAGAGAGAGACAGAGGGGAGAGAGAGACAGAGGGGAAGAGAGAGAGACAGAGGGGGGAGAGAGAGACAGAGGGGAGAGAGAGACAGAGGGGGGAGAGAGAGAGATAGAGAGACAGAGGGGAGAGAGAGAGACAGAAGGGAGAGAGACAGAGGGGAGAGAGACAGAGGGGAGAGAGACAGAGGGGAGAAAGAGAGAGAAAGAGACAGAGGGGAGAGAGAGAGAGAGAGAGACAGAGGAGAGAGACAGGAGAGAGAGACAGAGGAGAGAGAGACAGAGGAGAGAGACAGAGGAGAGAGAGAGAAAGAGGAGAGAGACAGAGGAGAGAGAGAAAGAGGGGAGAGAGAGAGACTCAGAGGGGAGAGAGGAGAGAGACAGAGGGGAGAGAGAGACAGGGGAGGGAGGGGAGAGAGAGACAGGGGAGGGAGGGGAGAGAGAGACAGGGGAGGGGAGAGAGAGACAGGGGAGGGGAGAGAGAGACAAGGGAGGGGAGAGAGAGACAGGGGAGGAGAGAGAGAGACAGGGGAGGGGGGAGAGAGAAAGGGGAGGGGGGAGAGACAGGGGAGGAGAGAGAGAGAGAGAGAGAGACAGGGGAGGAGGGAGAGAGACAGGGGAGGAGGGAGAGAGACAGGGGAGGGAGGAGAGAGACAGGGGAGGGGGAGAGAAAGACAGGGGGGAGAGACAGGGGAGGGGGGATAGAGACAGGGGGAGAGACGGGGGGAGACACAGGGGAGGGGGGGAGAGACACAGGGGAGGGGGGATACACAGGGAAGGAGGGGAGAGACACAGGGGAGGGAGGGAGGAGAGACACAGGGGAGGGAGGGGGAGAGACACAGGGGAGGGAGGGGGAGAGACACAGGGGAGGGGGGGAGACACAGGGGACTCCACACCAAGCAATAATCAGCCAGAATGTCAGCTCAGTGAGGGACAAAAAGGCATTTTTATGATTCTTAATGACTTTCAGGCCAGCTCAGCAAACTTTCAGGATTTCAAGGCTGCACAGCACAGAGCACACTGAGGCCTAACTAGGTTCTAACCTGGTCCTTACCTGAGCTAATGACAACCGGTCGTCACAAAGACTGACTGAGAGACTCTGACTCTGTCACACTCCACCGCGCCCGGTCTACTCCACCCACATGGCTGAGCTCTGTGTCCACTCCTGTCCTCCTCCACTCCTTGGCTCCTCCTGGCCTGGCTGGCCCCTGGGTCACTCTTCTCCACGCTGCCTTGCAGTGCTGGCACACGCCACACAGTACTCCTCCAGGACCTCCTCCTCCTTCAGCCACAACAACCGCAGTTGCTGTCACTGTCTGACTCACTAAGCCCTGAGCTGAGCACTCTTAAATTCGGGAACGCAGAACAGCTCCCTCTCTTCTTCTTTTTCCTGCCTGAACAACAGTGAAAGACAAGCCCGGCGCGACGTCACGTGACCAACACGTCACTCACTCTGTCAATCAGCAGGCACGCCTCCCCGCAGTGATGTAGCTCATCATGGAGGCGGTTTTGAGAACCGCCTCCATTGGAACTACTATGAGGACCCGGCGAGTCACCAGTGGGTGGCGCAGCTTCAAGTAAACAGAGGACTGTAATTTAGATCCATGTTGTGCAATTATTGGAGGGCAGCGGACCGGCTCACTGACTCCTAATTGCGCAACAATGGATGTGCTAACTGAATTTGGCTGCTGCGCAAGCGCAGTAAAATAAAATAATAATGATGTGTGACTGTGTGTAAAATCGCCATCTGGAGGTGGGGGGGTTACCCCTTGGTACGGGGGTGGGCGTGGCTAAAAAAATTTAATGAAAATAAAAAAACTTTTTTATTTTTAATAAATATTTTTAAATATTTTTTTCCCTGATTGGACAGGGGAGGCACTGCCTCCCCTGCCTCCTATTACTGCACGTCACTGATACATGACAACAAATAGTTAGATACTTAAAAGGCTCGCCCTGCTTCTCATACTTCCTTATTACATTTATTTGAGCACTATTGGCTTTTCGCTATTATTACTAGCATCTCTCCTTTTAAAACTTGTATCTGCTAGCCCTGAATCAGATATGGTCATGTGGCCTATTCTCCCAGTTAGTGTTATCATGAGTCCAAGAGTGGACTCTTTTGTTAATGGACTCTATATGAGTAGCTTTACTATGCTAATCTGCCGCAGCGCCCCCCCCCCCCCACACACACTAATTATTTGGATTTTACTGGATTTTTCTGAATATATCCAAAAACTTAGTTATGCAGTATACCTCAAAATCACCGCTGTTAATACAGTTCTTTTAAGCATTATATACTATGTGAATATAAGTTACCATATTTACATGTCAAGCATAAGATATATCTCACTATCTCTTGTGATGTTTAAAACTTTAAAAACGTTACTTTGAGAATCTCAAAAAGGTTGCTTGTTTTTGCCTTTAGTTGTACTGGTTTCCTGCACTTATGGGGTCCAAGTGTTGGCCCCACTAATAGTACACAATCAAAAGTTCAAATGAGGAGCACCAGACTGTTTTGTGCTTAGAATATAACGTAACTTTTATTAGGCTCCATAGCCTGTTAAAATGACATCAATAATGGACATGTACACAGTTAGTTCAGCATTCCTTTCGCTTACGCGTTTCGGCGATAGCCGTAGTCATAGCATAAGGAATTCACAGACACAGTACTCATTTAAAATCCCCACCATATTCTGATTGGATCTCCAAACTGTCATGCTGACTCACTGATTGGATACTAGTCTGTGTTCACTCCACCCCTCTGTCTACCTACTCAGGTGTGTTGCTCGGCTTACTTCTCTGATTAAATGTATATTATATAAAGTAAAGATATTTCCTTTGTCTTATTACTTGCATTCTGTGTTCATTTTTTAGATGTGTCTTAATGGTTGTAGTAATTCATTTCATTCTTAGATGCGATCCGTAATATTTGATTAATTTGTTTATTTTATGAATAAGACAAAGACAAAACACACTAAAATGCATTGTTTATAATGTATATGCTCAAAATAAGCTTTACTTAATTATTGGATTAAATTTAATGATCTTAAGTAATATATGTATTTTATATTATTTTATTTTTTGTTCCTTTATCTTTAATAACATGAACTGTTTCAGTTTTACACTTGATTTACATTTCTTTGTTTGATATTTTTAATTTTTCTGCTTAAACTCACTGTCTAAAGTGACTTCTTTCTTCATGAGGTATGATAATCTTTATCTTCCTAAAAGAAGCGCTTTGAAGCAGATATACGTAAATAAATAAAATAAATAAACAAAATAAATAAACAAAATAAATAAACAAATGAACAAATGAACAAATGAATGCCCTATCCATATGTCAAATATATATATATATATATATATATATATATATATATATATATATATATATATATATATATATATATATGGCTCTATTCAATTAACCAACATATGTCTTTGAAACTCGATGTGAGCAACCTTTTTTTTATTATTATATATATATATGCTTCTAACTTTGTTCATCTGGATAGTGGCCCCAGTTTTTAATGATGCTCTTAATTTATTTCATTAAATTTAACTTTTTGTTCTGAATCATTTTCATAAATCGAAAAGGTTGTTTTCCTTGGAAATGGCTACTATTGCTTGCTTCAATGTATTGTGCTTAGTTTGATTTTAGTTTGATTTTATGTTGAAACTACTATAAATACTTTCTACTCTCCCTTCAATTTTGCCAGAAATTTATTAAGTCATATTCAGTGTTAAGACCCAACGGTATTCTGGTTTTCAATTTGTGTATCCAGAATACTTCCCTGCATGCTAGATCTTTTTCTCTGTTGTTTTTACTTTTCCTGGGTTTTTCTATAATTGTCCATCTGAGAGAACTGGGATCACTGAGATGTTTTTCTTTAAAATGTTGTACCAGGGGAGTCGTTAGTCTGCCTTTCTTTATGCTTGAGACGAGTTCCCTGATTCTTTCGCGTGCCTCCCTGGATGTGAGTCCAACATATTGCAGGTCACATAAATTGCAAGTTATTAAATATACCACATTGCTCTCTCTACAGTTTAAACACATTCTATGGTTAAAAACCTGTCCTGTGACTGAGCATCTGAACTGATTTCCTTGAGTGAGATATTCACATGCCTTGCAAGTATGGTTGCTACAATGAAATGTACCTGTGGCTGTAAGCCACAAGATTTTTCTCTGTTCTCTATCTTTTAAACAGGTAGTTGCTATTTTATTTCCTATGGACCTGCCTCTCTTGAAGGAAAATCTGCACCCCTTTTTGACCGTATTAATTAGTTTATCATCTGCTTGTAACATAGGCAAATGTTTTTGTATAATTTTGCAGATTTGGTCATACTGGTTACTGTATTGTGTTACAAATGTAACCCTTTCATCTCTGAAATTTTCTTTGGCCATCTTTTTGTCTTTCAACAAATCTTTCCTTTCTATGTTCGCCACTACAGTTTTAGTGTTTTCAATTAAGCGATTTGAGTATCCTCTGTCTTTCAACTTGTCAGATAGAATTTGTGCATGTTTCTCATAAAGTGAATCAGTACTACAGTTTCTTTTCATTCTGGTAAACTGTCCCTTAGCCACTGAGTGAAAAACTCTTTTGGGATGATTACTGTTTGCGTGCAATAAAGTATTGCCTGCAATGGGTTTAACAAAAACTTCAGTTTCTATATCACCCTCTGCTTTGCCTTTCAAGGTTACGTCCAAGAAATTGATTTTGTCTCTAGCCCATTCACTAGTGAATTGGATACCTACATCATTGGTATTGAATAAGGAGACAAATTTCTTGGCACTTTCCATATCACCATCCCAAATGCATATGAGATCATCAATGTACCGTCTGTAATATATTATTTTATTCCTGAGGGGGTCCTGACATCCATAGATGTGGGACAGCTCCCACCAACCCATGAATAGGTTGGCATAGGAGGGGGCAAATTTGGCCCCCATGGCTGTCCCACATCTCTGGAGGTAAAAGACCCCCTCAAATGAAAAATAGTTATGTGTTAATAGATACTTAGTGACTTCAGAAACAAATTTGCAAAAATCCTGGTCATGTCCTGCAATTCTAGACATAAAGAATTCTATAGCTTTCAGACCCATGTTGTGTGGAATTGACGAGTAAAGGGCTTGTACATCTATAGTCAGCCAGCTAAAGTTTTGATCCCACTCTTGGTCAGCCAGTTCTTTAAGTAATTGCTTAGTGTCACGCAAATGGCTACTTAATTTGGTTACTATGGGCTGCAAAATCTCATCTAGCCACTGCGATAAATGCTCATTTAATGAACCTATTCCACTTATTATAGGTCTGCCTGTCATGTTCTCTATACCTTTGTGGATTTTAGGTAACAAATTGAAACTTGGTACTGTTGGATATTCTACTAACAGGTACTCTTTGGTGTTTATATCAAAGTAATTATGTTCTAAGCCATCATCTATAAGATGAGACAGTTCTAATTTAAATTTACTTGTTGGATCCCCAGTTAGTTTGGCATATTGATGTCAGGCACAACTAAGGAAGAAAAAATGTGTGCAGCTTAGTTATTTGGACCACAACTGCTGGAATGGAAAAACAGTAAAAATTGTATGTTTGTTTGCAACAGAGTGAAAAGGTAAAACAAAATTTAGGAATTAGGCAGCTATGTAAAACCTTATTCCTTATTGCAAAGTTTTAGTATACAGGCAGTAATTGAGCATATTCCCTATGGCTGCCACATGTGTCTGGGTAGTCACTGTGAGAAAGTAAATGCAGCAGGGGTATGCCCAGATATACCTGAGATTTTAAAAATAATAAAGGTAAAAATTAAATAAGCAAGGAAAAAATGGTACTATGATCATAGAAAAAATAAGCAATTGCTATTGTGAACAGAGTTACGGTAAAACAGCAGGATATGAGGGAATGAACAAAAAGTCACAGAAATAACAGCAGCAACTGAGATACTAATCTGAAAGTATAGCAGCTAAGTAAAAATTCAGAGACTGGCTTACCGCTAACAGAACTGTTATAATGATAGTTGCAAACACCGGGTTGTAACTTGTAATGGCGACTTGCCAGAGGGAGCAGGGAAGCTCAGTAGCAGCTGGCTGATGACGTCACAGCATGAGGAAGCAGAGCTCCGTGAAAGGTGAATCCCAAGGCCGGTGAGCTGCAGGGAAAACTGGGTTAGAGGTAAAGGTTGCAATGAGGCTTTTGAAATAGCTGAATCTTCTGAGGGAGAAGCAGGCAGGTAGGAGAGGAATGACAACAGAAATCCAGTTAGATGGAGTAGAGGAATCCAACAAACAGAAGTAGTATGATAAATCTCACAGAGTGCAGGCTCAGGTTAAGGTTTAAGACAAACTTCAATACTAAGCAATGTGAAAATGCTGGGAGGGGCCTTAAATAGGCTGAAGTTAATGGGAGCAGGATGCTTTAAAGGGACAGTGCAGAGAATAAGTATGCTATTATCCTGACAATTGATTAGTGTCATTCAGTTGTCTGAGGGCTTCTTGTATAAATTGAGCTCTATCCAGAACTACAATTGACCCTCCCTTGTCTGCATTTCTCAGAACTATCTCTGTGTTTTCACTAGGGATGGGCGAATGTGCAAATTTTCGAATTTCGAATGTAGAACGAATGTTATTACCGAAATTCGAATTCTAAATTCGAATGTCGATAAGAACGAATATTCTTAAAAATTCGAAAATCGAATGTTATTTACAGTTTTCGAATGTCACTTTCGAATTCGAATGTTTATAATTATATCGAATGTCTACATTCGAAATTCGAATTTTTCGAATTCGAATATAAATTCGAATTTTTCGAATTTGAATATAAATTCAAATTTTTCGAATTCGAATATTGCATAATTCGAATATTACATTTAAAAGCATTAGAAATACTATTACAATCTAAATTCGAATTTTTCGAATTCGAATACACGTATTGCATAATTCGAATATTACATTTAAAGAAAAAGCATTAGAAATACTATTACAATCTAAATTCGAATTTTTCGAATTCGAATACACGTATTGCATAATTCGAATATTACATTTAAAGAAAAAGCATTAGAAATACTATTACAATCTAAATTCGAATTTTTCGAATTCGAATATTGCATAATTCGAATATTACATTTAAAGAAAAAGCATTAGAAATACTATTACAACCTAAATTCGAATTTTTCGAATTCGAATACACGTATTGCATAATTCGAATATTACATTTAAAGAAAAAGCATTAGAAATACTATTACAATCTAAATTCGAATTTTTCGAATTCGAATATTGCATAATTCGAATATTACATTTAAAGAAAAAGCATTAGAAATACTATTACAATCTAAATTCGAATTTTTCGAATTCGAATATTGCATAATTCGAATATTACATTTAAAGAAAAAGCATTAGAAATACTATTTCAATCTAAATTCGAATTTTTCGAATTCGAATACACGTATTGCATAATTCGAATATTACATTTAAAGAAAAAGCATTAGAAATACTATTACAATCTAAATTCGAATTTTTCGAATTCGAATACACGTATTGCATAATTCGAATATTACATTTAAAGAAAAAGCATTAGAAATACTATTACAATCTAAATTCGAATTTTTCGAATTCGAATATTGCATAATTCGAATATTACATTTAAAGAAAAAGCATTAGAAATACTATTACAATCTAAATTCGAATATTGCATAATTCGAATATTACATTTAAAGAAAAAGCATTAGAAATACTATTACAATCTAAATTCAAATTTTTCGAATTCGAATATTTTCGAATGTAATCGTAAAATTCGAAACCGAATATTCGAAAATCGAATGTTAGAATGTTATGTAAACATTCGAAATTCGATTCGAACGAACGAATGTGTTAAAATTCGTGCCGTTTTTCGAATGTTGCGAAACATTCGCCCATCCCTAGTTTTCACTAAGTTTTTGTAATGAATTCTGTCTTTCTTTATTTAGGTTGGTAACATTATTTCTTTTCACTGTGTATGCTAACTCATTTAGATCCTGTTCCACTCTTTGTTGGAATTTTTCTAGCAAGTTATCCCTGCTCTGTATCGGGTAGAACTCTGAGGGGTTACGGAATTTGGGCAATAAAGGTGTTAAATTAGTTTCTTCCAAACCCCTTCCACTTTCAGTATGTAAATCTTCTAGTGCAGACAAATCACATGCCTCTTCAAAATTTAAGGCTTCCTGTACTGTATATGTGTGAATATTATGAATATTATTAATAGTATCTTGTTCACCCAATTGGTCTGTGTGTTTGACTGCACCAGGGACTTCTTGACTGAAATGTTTTCTCAAAGTGAAGTTCCTGATTAACTTATTAACATCTAAAAAGTTCGAAACAGATTAAAATCATCAGAGGGAACAAAATTTAAACCCAATTCTAATACTTTAATTTCACTTTCTGTCAGTTGATATGTGGATAGGTTTACAATAGTTTTTAACTGTATTTCGTTAGGCCCCTGCCTCTCCTGGTCGGGTATCTGTCTTGCCTTGTATTTCCTCTGCCTCCCCCCCCCCCCTTCTGGTCTTATGGGGGGGGTTTGGAAAAACCTGCTGTATTTCCCTTTCAGAATCTTTCAAAATCCCAGATACAGATGCACTTGTGCCTGGTGCTACTTTTACAGTTGTGTATAACTCACTATGTTCTACATAGTTGGATGTGCCTTTTGTACCTTTATATGTTTCTCTTGTTTCTTCCCTTGTATGTGTTGGTGTTGCTAGGGCCTGTTCTTCTTCTCCTGAGGAGGGACCTCCACCTGAGAAATCTGAGTCAATCTCACTTTCACTAAATGTCACTGTTTTCTTAGATGTATTTATGGAATCTGAATCTCTGTTCATACCTCTATTGCTATTGCCTCTGCCCCTATTTCTGCCTCTGCTACTGCCTCTTCTATAGTTGATTCTCTGTCTCTTTTGCCATATATATACCCTATTCAAATCATAGTCTGACTGATCTCTTAAATACTTTTCGTGTTTGACATCTTTTAGCAGTTTTTTAGCTTCTGCAATGGTATTTTTCAAAATCAAATCAAATTTTTCAAATTGTGTTTCATTACTACGATACCCTAATGCTTCTTGTATGGCATCTATCTGTCTGGAGACCTCTTTTAACAGTTTGGTTTTATAATCAATTAGCAAAAGCATTAATTTTAAGGAGCATTCAGATAATGTTTTGTTCCATACTTTAACAAACTCAGCATCTTCAGTAACAAATGTAGGAAACTTTCTCAGTCTTAGTCCCCTTGGTATCATACCCAGTTTATAGTATTTATCAAGAGTCCAAATGTCCCACTTTAATTTGTTCTCTTTTGTGAGGGCATATTCCAATTCTTGAAATAATCTGGGCAATGAAAATTTCATGTAATCAGTTGTAAAAACATAGTCCAGTTCATCCAAACAACCCACTCTCTGTTCAGTAGACTGGAGAGAGTAAAACACCTTTCCTTGCAATGATGCAGTTATGTTTAAATCTCTCGATTCCATTTTGCAATAATTCTGAGATGTATTAATAAATATATAGCATCAAAAAGTCAGTTAATAGCAAATTTATAGTTGTGTGCTCAAGGACTGTTAGCGTGGGAACCCGCTCAAATTTATAACCACAAACAGACAAGACAAAGTCCGAGCACTATCCACTCTTTGCTTAATTAGAGTGTTATACACCACTAATAGTAAGAAGGCTTTGAAGCAAAGCAACCATTATTTAAGATATTACAATGAAGTATACTATTCTCAGTGATATAGAGAACGATAGGAAACTCATATATTACTTTACATTGCTTTGTACACTTACTTACATTAGTTTTGAACTTTCTTTAAGTCACAAATGGTGTTTTCAACCACTACTCCTTGAAATATAGCAGTGTTTTGAGTTTAAATAATTACTACGCTCATAAGTGACATACAGAATTCAAATTATATAGCTCCCAGTATGTAATTTCTACATTTATTGAAGTTCAAGAGTGGCTTCATCTTATGTTGGGAGATAGTCTTTTAATATATAAACGAGGTTGTTATTTAAAAATGTAAGTTTGATTACTTGCAGCCACTCATTAACGTTGATACGTTGATACTCTTGCCTATATGAGTAGTATATCCTATTGACATATTGCAATGTACAAGATAATCTGTTCTGGATAGATTGTTCATCTGGCTAGCATATTCCTTCTGTATTTACACTATATATGTAACCTTGTATTGTATTGTTGTTGATGTAAACCTCAATAAAAAGACTAAATAAAAAAAATTGTGTAATTTCTCCTTGCAGTAGGTAGAAACCTCTCAGAAGTCTTCCAGGCTCATCTTCCCATATGTAACCCTGACCTTCCAAGCAGTAGGAGTTAACTGCCTATATGGAAGAAGGGCATCTGCCCAGTCCTAGCATGTTTAGCTTTGTACAGATAATAAAAAAAGATATAACCCTGTTTGTACAGTTTGCCATATCAACATTTATTAGAGACCATCCAGGCCAGAGAGACAGGTTGCTTAGACAGGGAGATCCAGTGGTGGAGTCATGGTAAACTGGTGTGCAAAGTTACATCACCTCATGGGCAGAGTTGGAACAGGGGCTGGGCAGAGCTGGAAGGGAGTGGGAGGAGCTGTTTTTTTTTTTTACATATACTTACCTATGAAGCTGAAAGGGAAAAAAGTCAATTAGAAATTTTACATAATCAAAATCTTTAAAATATAATTAAACTTCTCATTCTCCTCCCCACTCATCAAACACTAAGGACAAGATTTCAATGGGTTTTCCGCATGCAATGTGGTCTTTTTGCAACCAATTTCCATTGCACTGATATTACAAGTCTTGAAAAATTACACAACAATCCTTTCCGTACTTGAAAAGCTGTAGTTAACAGTTACACTCATATTAACACTGTCTCACAAAAATTATTTAATAAAAGTATTGTACACAAAAGTTATAAGGGCTCAAAGATGGGAGATCTCGGGTGTTAGAAAAAAAAAAAAGCAGACATTGACATACATACACATACATAGAGGAACATGGATTTATATGCATAGGGATATGTTTAACTATGGAGATAATTTAAATATTTCACATTACAATCTTATGCACATTAAACAATATATCAGGGATTTTCAAAGAGATATTCGCATATAGATCTCGAGATATCTAGACATATATATATATATATATATACAGTATTCATATACATATCTCTCAATAAATAGATATATCAGTCCAAAAATCATCACATATATAGAGAAATATTTATTTATAAATAAATCTAACATATTCCGTTAAGAAAACATTCTTGCAATATGAAATAATCTCATTTTCATGTACACTTTTCGAGGAAAATATGTCAAAGGCTTTGCTCAACAGATGTAGGGGGGTAGTAATCAACGTGTCAACTTTCCTGCCTTTGCCAGCCCAATACGCCCGCCTAAGCTCGCCTCACATCGCCGCCACGGACCTGAAAATAGTCGCCTAAGTTATCAAGTAAAGCTGTCAAAAAGCCGCAGGGCGATGAGCAGCGGACTGTGAGAGTTATCACTCATCCGATCTCGCTGCTCTTCGGCTGTTTGACAGCTTTCTTGCTAGCCTGTCACTAAGCACTCACAATAAACTACACTGTTCTACCCCCTATACCGGCGCCCCCGGAGCCCCCTGCAACTCAATAAAGTTACTAACCCCTAAACCGCCGCTCCTAGACCCCGCCGCAAGTCTTATAAATGTATTAACCCCTAAGCTGCCGCTCCCGGACACCGCTGCCACCTACATTATACCTAGTAACCCCTATCCTGCCCCCCCTATACCGTCGCCCTCTATAATAAAGTTATTAACCCCTATCCTGCTGATCCCGCACCTCGCCGCAAATAAATAAATAGTTTAACCCCTAAACCGCCGCTACCTGAACCCGCCGCAACCTATATTACATTTATTAACCCCTATCCTGCCCCCACTACACCGCCGCCACTGTAATAAAATTATTAACCCCTAAACCTAAGTCTAACACTAACCCTAACACCCCCCTAACTTAAATATTAATTAAATAAATCTAAATAATATTTCTATTATTAACTAAATTAATCCTATTTAAAACTAAATACTTACCTATAAAATAAACCCTAATATAGCTACAATATAAATAATAATTATATTGTAGCTATCTTAGGATTTATTTTTATTTTACAGGTAACTTTGTATTTATTTTAACTAGGTACAATAGCTATTAAATAGTTATTAACTATTTAATAGCTTACCTAGCTAAAATAAAGAGAAATGTACCTGTAAACTAAAAACTAACCTAAGTTACAATTACACCTAACACTACACTATACTTTAATAAATTATTCCTATTTAAAACTAAATACTTACCTGTAAAATAAACCATAAGATAGCTACAATATAATTAATAATTACATTGTAGCTATCTTAGGATTTATATTTATTTTACAGGTAACTTTGTATTTATTTTAGCTAGTTAGAATAGTTATTGAATAGTTATTAACTATTTAATAACTACCTAGCTAAAAGAAATACAAAATTACCTGTAAAATAAATCCTAACCTAAGTTACAATTAAACCTAACACTACACTATCATTAAATTAATTAAATAAATTAACTACAAATAACTACAATTAAATACAATTACATAAACTAACTAAAGTACAAAAAATAAAAAAGCTAAGTTACAAAAAATAAAAAAAATAAGTTACAAACATTTAAAAAAATATTACAACAATTTTAAGCTACTTACACCTAATCTAAGCCCCCTAATAAAATAACAAACACCCCCAAAATAAAAAAATGCCCTACCCTATTCTACATTAAAAAAGTTCAAAGCTCTTTTACCTTACCAGCCCTTAAAAGGGCCTTTTGTGGGGGCATGCCCCAAAGAGTTCAGCTCTTTTGCCTGTAAAAGAAAAATACAACCCCCCCCAACATTAAAACCCACCACCCACATACCCCTAATCTAACCCAAACCCCCCTTAAAATAACCTAACACTAATCCCCTGAAGATCATCCTACCTTGAGTCTTCTTCACTCAGCCGAGCCACCGATGGAACTGAAGAGGACATCCGGACCGGCAGAAGTGATCATCCAAGGGGCGCTGAAGAAATCTTCCATCCGATGAAGTGATCCTCCAAGCGGGGCTGAAGAAATCTTCCATCCGGGCGAGGTCATCTTCCAAGAGGCACTGAAGAAGTCTTCTATCCGGGCGAGGTCATCTTCGAAGCCGGGTCTTGAATCTTCATCCCGCCGACGCAGAACATCCTTCTTTCCCGACGGACTACCGACGAATGAAGGCTCCTTTAAGGGACGTCATCCAAGATGGCGTCCCTTCAATTCCGATTGGCTGATAGGATTCTATCAGCCAATCGGAATTAAGGTAGGAAAAATCTGAATCGAAGGGATGCCAGCTTGGATGACGTCCCTTAAAGGAGCCTTCATTCGTCGGTAGTCCGTCGGGAAAGAAGGATGTTCCGCTTCGGCGGGATGAAGATTCAAGACCCGGCTTCGAAGATGACCTCGCCCGGATAGAAGACTTCTTCAGCGCCTCTTGGAAGATGACCTCGCCCGGATGGAAGATTTCTTCAGCCCCGCTTGGAGGATCACTTCATCGGATGGAAGATTTCTTCAGCGCCCCTTGGATGATCACTTCTGCCGGTCCGGATGTCCTCTTCAGTTCCATCGGTGGCTCGGCTGAGTGAAGACGACTCAAGGTAGGATGATCTTCAGGGGATTAGTGTTAGGTTATTTTAAGGGGGGTTTGGGTTAGATTAGGGGTATGTGGGTGGTGGGTTTTAATGTTGGGGGGGTTGTATTTTTCTTTTACAGGCAAAAGAGCTGAACTCTTTGGGGCATGCCCCCACAAAAGGCCATTTTAAGGGCTGGTAAGGTAAAAGAGCTTTGAACTTTTTTAATGTAGAATAGGGTAGGGCATTTTTTTATTTTGGGGATGTTTGTTATTTTATTAGGGGGCTTAGATTAGGTGTAAGTAGCTTAAAATTGTTGTAATATTTTTTTAAATGTTTGTAACTTATTTTTTTTATTTTTTGTAACTTAGCTTTTTTTATTTTTTGTACTTTAGTTAGTTTATGTAATTGTATTTAATTGTAGTTATTTGTAGTTAATTTATTTAATTAATTTAATGATAGTGTAGTGTTAGGTTTAATTGTAACTTAGGTTAGGATTTATTTTACAGGTAATTTTGTATTTCTTTTAGCTAGGTAGTTATTAAATAGTTAACTATTTATTAACTATTCTAACTAGCTAAAATAAATACAAAGTTACCTGTAAAATAAATATAAATCCTAAAATAGCTACTATGTAATTATTAATTATATTGTAGCTATCTTAGGGTTTATTTTACAGGTAAGTATTTAGTTTTAAATAGGAATAATTTATTAAAGTATAGTGTAGTGTTAGGTGTAATTGTAACTTAGGTTAGTTTTTAGTTTACAGGTACATTTCTCTTTATTTTAGCTAGGTAAGCTATTAAATAGTTAATAACTATTTAATAGCTATTGTACCTAGTTAAAATAAATTGAAAGGTACCTGTAAAATAAAAATAAATCCTAAAATAGCTACAATATAATTGGTATTTATATTGTAGCTATATTAGGGTTTATTTTAAAGGTAAGTATTTCGTTTTAAATAGGATTAATTTAGTTCATAATAGAAATATTATTTAGATTTATTTAATTAATATTTAAGTTAGGGGGGTGTTAGGGTTAGTGTTAGACTTAGGTTTAGGGGTTAATAAATTTATTACAGGATAGGGGTTAATAAATGTATTATAGGTGGCGACGGTGTAGGGGGGGCAGATTAGGGGTTAATAAATTTAATATAGGTTGCGGCAGGGTCAGGGAGCGGCGGTTTATGGGTTAAACTATTTATTTATTTGCGGCGAGGTGCGGGATCGGCAGGATAGGGGTTAATAACTTTATTATAGGGGGGGCAGGATAAGGGGTTACTAGGTATCATGTAGGTGGCGGTGGGTTCCGGGAGCGGCGGTTTAGGGGTTAATATGTATAGAGTAGATTGCGGTGGGCTCCGTGAGCGGCGGTTTAGGGGTTAATAATTTTTTTACTTGCGGCGGTGTAGGGGGGGACAGATTAGAGGTGTTTAGACTCGGGGTACATGTTAGGGTGTTAAGTGTAGACAGCTCCCATAGGAATCAATGGGATATCTGGCAGCAGCGAACTTGTACTTTTGCTATGGTCAGACTCTCATTGATTCCTATGGGATCCGCCGCCTCCAGGGCGGCAGTTTGAAAACCAGGTACGCTGGGCCGTGAAAGTGCCGAGCGTACCTGCTAGTTTTTTGATAACTAGCAAAAGTAGTCAGATTGTGCCGCACTTGTGTGCGGAACATCTGTAGTGACGTAAGAATCGATCTGTGTCGGACTGAGTCCGGCGGATCGAAGTTTACGTCACAAAATTCTACTTTTGCCGCTCTCTAACTTTTGATAACTAAGGCGAATCAGCCTCGCCACAAATACGCTGCGGAATTCCAGCGTATTTGAGGTTGACGGCTTGATAACTACCCCCCATAGGGTTTTAGTTTTTTTTTCTTTTATTTGTCTTCTCCATTGACTTCTATGGGGGAGTTAACGCACGCAAAATAAGTTATTTGCAACTTGTAATACCTGCGCAACCCCAAATGCGAAAAAGCCATAACGTGTGCTGAGCCTGGCTCCCTGGAATTATAATAGGTTGGTCCAATGTGATAGCCCGACGCCATTGGTGGCATATGTGTTCTGCCAGCGCGGCATATAGGGTTAGGAAGAAGTTGAATAGGGACGTAGGTGGGAGTGTCACTGGTTCCCAGGGCTTTGTGATACACCGCGATGCCATTACGGCCGACAAGCGGGAGCTCTTTAGGCCCGATGGTGTTCACCTGTCAGATTTAGGCTTATATATATTCCTAGGAGATATTAAAAGTGCTCTCGCTCCCTTCCTGTAAGTCAGGTCGGGTGGATGGCGGCAAGTGATAACGAGATGCTATCCCTTGTGGCGGGAGGTCGTGGCCAGGAGCGATTGGAGATTGTGAACGGGGGGGGGGGGGAGTGATGGCCAGGCTGAGGTGAGTTATCTGAAAGTTTAACATGTTGAAGTTTCCCCCTTTCCTCAGTTGGGTGTTGGTTCCTCTGGTAGCGAGCTGGTAAGCCTTTAACCCCTTAGGAAAGTGTAGAACCAAATAGGCTTGCAGCGCCTTAAGTTTTAAGGCTGGCTGTGAGTGGGATAGAGGAATGGGAGTTGCAGTAAGTTGCAACAATGTTGCAGGGCCATGGTGTAGCTCACCTTTTGTCCTGATGAACCTGGAGTTCCTCTTTCTCTTTTGCTGCAGGACAAGAGACTGTCAAGTTGCCCTCCCTCCCTGTTGATGGTGGCTTGAGAATACCATAGGTAGGGTGCTATGACTGAGATAGGGATAGGCGTTCTAGTCTGCGTAAGCCCATAGCTGTAAGTTATAACCTCCCTCCTAAGACTAGCTGGCAAAAGAGTGGCCTGGTGGTCATGGAGCCTTATGGTTTATTTATATATTGTTAATAAAAGGGTACCAGTGATGGTCTGTTTATTCCCAAAATAAAGTGTCTGTGTCTGATTTAGGGGAAAGGGTAGTGGGTGAGTTATCTGAAAGTTTAACAAGTTGAAGTTTCCCCCTTTAGTCAGTTGGGTGTTGGTTCCTCTGGTAGCGAGCTGGTAAGCCTTTAATCCCTTATGCAAAAATATGTAAACTGTATATTAAACAAAAGCCGATTTTGTGAAGCGATACTTTTAAAGCTTTGCTACTACCAAATATCGGCAGCTATATAAATGTGCCCTGTGAGTAGACTGTAAAATAAAAAGCTGTTTGTAATATTCTTTCTCTATATTATTTGCTGCACGACTTGTAATCTTGTCCTACAGTAGCGTTAGCTTATATCAAGAGAACAGACACACGGTCTCATTGGCTTCTCTCAGCCTCTGCTCAAGTGTCGAGTCTTCCAGGAGGTGATTATTTTCTTAAAAATGTTATGAAGCTGCTAACTCTGTTTATTGATAAACAGTTTTGATGCCCATACTGCTTGTTGATGGAGTGTGTGGCTAAATACACCAATGTAGTTAGTCTATCATTGTCATGCTTGTATCATATGTGGTATACCCCTTTAAGGCTCTCTCTATTTAGTCCCACAATCCCAATTACAATTTAGATGTGTAGCAACAGTGTTTGTCTGTAACGTTGTTCACTAAACTCTGCTGACTTATTCTGAGCTAGAGAACCGGATCTCTTCCTCAAGATTACATCAATTATACTCCTGGTTTTGTTGTTTTCGACCTGTTAGTTCAGGCTACCTCCAATTGGGACTTTAATAAAACTTTACTCACCGGATAACGTCCGCAGCACTGCTGCTTCCATTTCTCTCTGCAGCTTCTCAGCGGCATCGAATACAGAGACTGCATAATCATCCCTCCACACATACCAGGGCTAAAACGATCCAGGTTTGGCAAAGGCATCTACAAACTTATCTGCTACTATCCGCAGCTCAACCGCTGCAAACAGAAACCTCAGGTAAGGCCTTTTTTCATCATTCACAAGCTGCCGAGATTCTACGCATCCGATTGGTGCTCAGACGCAAACCTCAGGTAAGGCCTTTTTTCATCATTCACAAGCTGCCGAGATTCTACGCATCCGATTGGTGCTCAGACACACACCCCTTGTGCAAACGTCACAGCTGACAGCACGCAACGCTCTCACTCCGTTCATGCCTCTCCTGTGCAGACTAAAGATCAGCTGTTAGGCTAATAGTCAGCAAAGGACATAATCTTTACTATACTACCGGAAAGGTAATCTCCAGCTAGATGTGATTTGACCATCAGAGCCAACTTGTACAGGATATCTCTGGGATACTCTCCTGTAACCAACTAAACAAACATACAAGGAATTGTTTTCCATAGTTGTTTCTTCATACTTTTAACACTAGGTATACATTCTGCAGTTGTGATCCTCACACTATACCTTTAGCACTTAGCTATCTGGCTGCATTACAATCATGCAGATTTTCTGACCACATTTTTGATAAGTTATTTTTTGTTGTCTTGGTTTTCCTTTTTTTCTGTAACACTTTCTTGGGTATTCTGAGTATGACTGTTAAGACTACATCCATTTATGTGCAGGGCAATTGGGCCTTGTGGCTGAAGACTGGGCAGACAATAAGCCTGATGATCAAAATATCGCCAGCATTATGTTGCAATGTAGGTGTCTCCTTCATATCCAGATCTATACAATTTCAGACATTACCTTTGAAGGAAAAGCTCTCTTTAGTCCTAACGTCAAATTGAGCAACTCTTTTGTTGCTGAGCTATTTCTCACCCTTGTGATGAAGCTGTATTTAGACCTTTGCATTTTGCATGTAAACATAAATTTCAGTGCTTTTTCTTAGTTACATGTCTAAATCATATGTTGTTTTTCAACATACACTTTCAGAACAAGTCTTAGCTAGCAAAGATTTAACACATTTTAAAAGTCCACCCACCAGAATGAAAACAAGGATTTTTAGTGCCATTTGTGTATACCATGCAAAGTAAACAAAAACATAATTTTTTTTCGAATTGGCACAAATATTTTATGCTTTACATTTAATTTCCAGTTTACTAATATTCACATTGACATTGTGTATATAACTAAGGTTGGAAATAATGCTTAAAAATAAGCCTCTAGTCTAAAATCTGTTAAAAGTCTTTATTGAAAGTTCAGTATAAAAGCTATAAATCTCCATTTATAAACAGAGTGAAAAAGACTAGAGCTATAATGCTATATACATAATTGCATGACATTTTGAGACTGCATGTAGACAGGACTGTATGTTTTAAAAAAATACATACTTTATTTCCAAATGTAAAAAATACAACAGGGCACCGCTCTTCTCACATGGTCATGGGTCAACAACTGATGCGTTTCATGCCACAAAGGCACTTCATCATCAGAGTTCTAATCCTATATACATATCCTGAGGAAATACTCCAATATGAAGCTTAAAAATACCCTAAGCCATAGGAAATTGCCCTATGTCTGTCATCAACACCCCCTGGAATTACTGGTCAATAAACTGGAACCTCAGCATCAGTTGAAGGGGAGACAGAAAAGGGTGATAAGATTGAAAAAGGGCCATGGGTGTTCATGATGACAAAGGTAGGGCGTTTTTCCTGTGGTTTAGGAGATTTTTAAGCTCCCTAGTGGAGCTTTTCCACAGGCTATGTATAGAGGAGTATAACCTGTCTTTCTCACCCCTTATTTTACTATTTGATTTTATTTATTTATCAATTTATTTGTTCAGTATCTTTTAAAAAAAAAATACTAATTTCACATGATTACTAAAATGTACAAAAATACAGCTCAAATCACAATTTAAAACTATGAAATATAAACACATGTTAAATATGAATAGCAGAATATTCATTTATGATTCCAATTAAGGGCTAGATTATCAGTGGAGCGGTAGTTTGCGGCTAGAAGTAATTTTTGCATTCTGAGATTCATGCTCGTTTCATGAGTTGAAAGTAAAAAGTTTGCGCTCTTGCGTTCGCAAAGTCGTGGTAAAAAATAAACATTGAAAAGTAGCGAACGCAGAATCACATTCCCCCCATAGACTTCAATGCTGCCAAAAAGGGGAAAACTAACACCCACAAGTTGCACAAACATGATCACCGTTATTTAAAAGCTCAACATAAGACGAAAATATTGCATATTTCATAATCCAATGTTCTGTAGATAGCAAAATATGTTCTATTTTTTCTGAAAGATATATTTAAATATATATCTGATTGATTTTTGGACAAATATATATTTATAACTATATATATATATATATATATATATATATATATATACTATATTATAAAAAGCCTGGTATCTTTGTCCAATGCAGTCATGCACAGTAGAGACTGCAGCGCGAGACTAACATACCTAGCCGTAAGGAAGGATCAGTCAGTGATGACTGACTGCGTACCAGATAATGTGTGGGACTAAGCGAGACTTCAAAAGGCCGTGAGGATCAGTGTCTGACTGCACATGTGACAGCCAAGTGCGGCCTTAAGGATAAGTGCACGCCGACATACTGCGCTATAAACTAAAACTGCAGAGACACAAATAAAAGAGGACAGACTATACAGTACTACAACGCCGAGACAAAAAAAATAGAACACATAAACAAAAAGTTGAGAACATTGTAATGTATAATATTTACCATAAATACACAGTACAACACTTTATTTAAAATGAATATTGCATAAATATGATTTTACATGTTTTCATCTACTTGATTGCAAAGGCTCCAATGCACTTATTTATATGTCTATATATGTATACATATGTGTTTATGTGTTTATATCTGTATATATGTCTGTAAATACATAGATACACATATAAATACATACATATGTACACTCATCTCTATATATATATATATATATATATATATATATATATATATATATATGTATATATATATATATATACATACATACATATACATTTCTAGACATGCATATGTATGTATCTCTATGTTAAACACCTGATATCTTTGAGCCCTTATAACTTTTTAATACAATATTTTTTATAATCATTTTTGTCAGACTGTTATTATGAGTGTAACTGTACTGTTAAATTAATTTTTTATGTGTTTTGGTCATTAGGTCAACCTTTTTGTCGAGCATAACAGTTAACCAGAGCTTTGACATCACGATAATAATTGTAGCGTAAATTGCGATTGTGCTCATGCGTTCGCAATTACTTTCAACTTGTAATAAGGGCAGAATGTAACTTGAGCTCAAACGATCTTGAAAACCCGATATCGCCCTTGCGCAAACAAAAGCACTCCACTCGTAATCTAGCCCTAAGTGTTTGAAACTTGAGCTCAAACGGTCTTGAGAACCCGATATCGCCCTTGCGCAAACAAAAGTGCTCCACTAGTAATCTAGCCCTAAGTGTTTGAATGTTAAAAAGAATATTTATGCTAAAATGACTCATAATTAAATGAAATTGTTAATTGGACAGATGCTAAATTAATGTTTATAGTTAAGTAAAAGAGGATTCAAACACATCAAACAGCCATGCTCAATACTAATCAAATTAGCTGCCATGCTTTCTTATTATTGTATATGTTCATCTGTGAAGGTCTCTTAAAACGCCTACAACCCTGTAAAGTGCTTATTGTTATAGATCTCATATTCTATCACATACATCATTTGAAGGTTTTACTGGATCAAACTGTTGCTCTTCTAATTAATTAAATTCCTTAGAAAATAAAAAAGCAAAAAATAAATAAATAAAGGCACCCCCCACCAAACCTGCATATAATAATTTTTCTGAACCTGCTGAACTATGAAAATCAAACGTTCCTAAAACAATGTTTTATCTGTAGTTTGATAGCACATTAAAAACATGCGGCTAGATTACGAGTTGTGCATTAAGGTAATAAAGCAGCGTAAACAGGTCCTAACGCTGCTTTTTTACGCCCGCTGCTATTACGAGTCTTGAAGGTTTAGGGTCACCGCACACTTTTTTGGCCTTACCGCAAAACGACTTATGTAAACTTTGTAAAGTCTTTTTTTAATGGGACTTCCATAGCGCCAGTATTACGAGTCTGTCCTGGGAGGCCAAAAAGTGAGCGGTACACCTACCTACATTTATTAACCCCTAATCTGCCGCCCCCAACGTCGCTGCCACTATATTAAAGTTATTAACCCCTAAATCTAAGTCTAACCCTAACACCCCCTAACTTAAATATAATTAAAATAAATCTAACTAAAAATTCCTATCATTAACTAAATTATTCCTATTTAAAACTAAATACTTACCTATAAAATAAACCCTTGTAGCTATCTTAATAAACATTGTAGCTATCTTAGGGTTTATTTTTATTTTACAGGCAAGTTTGTATTTATTTTAACTAGGTAGAATAGTTACTAAATAGTTATTAACTATTTACTAACTACCTAGCTAAAATAAATACAAATTTACCTGTAAAATAAAACCTAACCTAAGTTACACTAACACCTAACACTACACTACACTTAAA
This sequence comes from Bombina bombina, assembly GCF_027579735.1. Lineage (NCBI taxonomy): Eukaryota > Metazoa > Chordata > Amphibia > Anura > Bombinatoridae > Bombina > Bombina bombina. Next base: position 532,548,602 of record NC_069500.1, on the reverse strand, counting down.
TAACTTACCTAAATTAAATACAATTAAATAAATTAAATTAGCTAAAGTACAAAAAAAACCAACACAAAATTACAAAAAATAATAAACAAATTACAAGATATTTAAACTAATAGCCCTATCAAAATAAAAAAAGTCCCCCCAAAATAAAAAAAACTCCTAGCCTAAACTAAACTACCAATAGCCCTTAAAAGGGCCTTTTGCGGGGCATTGCCCCGAAGTAATCAGCTCTTTTACCTGTAAAAAAAAATACAAACAACCCCCCCAACAGTAAAACCCACCACCCACACAACCAACCCCCCCAATAAAATACTATCTAAATTAACCAAAGCTCCCCATTGCCCTGAAAAGGGTATTTGGATGGACATTGCCCTTAAAAGGGCAGTTAGCTCTTTTGCAGGCCCAAACCCTAACCTAAAAATAAAACCCACCCAATACACCCTTAACCCCTTAACGACCGAGGACGTGCAGGGTACGTCCTCAAAAAAAAGGCAGTTAATGCCTGAGAACGTACCCTGCACGTCCTCGGTTTGGAAAGCAGCTGGAAGCGATCCTGCTCGCTTCCAGCTGCTTTCCGGTTATTGCAGTGATGCCTCGATATGGAGGCATCCTGCAATAACTTTTTTAAGCCATCCGGTGCAGAGAGAGCCACTCTGTGGCCCTCTCTGCACCGGAGATCGGTGGTTCCCTGCGTTGGTGGGTGGGAGCCGGACCGGGAGGCGGGTGGCGGCCATCGATGGCCCTGGTTATGTGCAGGGGGGGCGGGATCGTGGGCGGGGATGAGCGGGGGCGCGCACGGGCGCGCGCGCGTGCACGGGGGGGGCGGGGGGCGGGCGCGTGCACGGGGAGGGAGCGGGTGGGAACCGCTACACTACAGAAAATGTGTTAGCAAAAATGTTTAAATGCCCTAATATTTGTTAAAAAAAAAAAAGATCAGCAAGGTGGTGGGGGTTTGTCTGTGTGGGGGGGGAAGCTACACTACAGAAAAAACACAAATAAATATAAAAAAGCCCTTTTTTTTTGCAAACTGGGTACTGGCAGACAGCTGCCAGTACCCAAGATGGCCCCCAATGAGGCAGAGGGGATGGTCAGAGAGCGGTTTTGGGGGGGATCAGGGAGGTTGGGGGCTAAGGGGGGGATCCTACACCCTAGCATATGTAAATATGCTAAAAAAAAAATTATTTATTTTTTTAAAAAACCCTTTTATTTTAGTACTGGCAGACTTTCTGCCAGTACTTAAGATGGCGGGGACAATTGTGGGGTGGGGGAGGGAAGGGAGCTGTTTGGGAGGGATCAGGGGGTGGGATGTGTCAGGTGGGAGGCTGATCTCTACACTAAAGCTAAAATTAATCCTGCAAGCTCCCTACAAACTCCCTAATTAACCCCTTCACTGCTAGCCAGAATACACGTGTGAGGCGCAGCAGGATTTAGCGGCCTTCTAATTACCAGAAAGCAACGCCAAAGTCATATATGTCTGCTATTTCTGAACAAAGGGGATCCCAGACAAGTATTTACAACCATTTGTGCCATAATTGCACAAGCTGTTTGTAAATTATTTCAGTGAGAAACCTAAAATTGTGAAAAATTTAACTTTTTTTTCAATTTGATCGCATTTGGCGGTGAAATGGTGGCATGAAATATACCAAAATGTGCCTAGATCAATACTTGGGGTTGTCTACTATACTACACTAAAGCTAAAATTAACCCTACAAGCTCCCTAAAAGCTCCCTAATTAACCCCTTAACTGCTGGGCATAATACACTTGTGGTGCGCAGTGGCATTTAGCGGCCTTCTAATTACCAAAAAGCAACGCCAAAGCCATATATGTCTGCTATTTCTGAACAAAGGGGATCCCAGAGAAGAATTTACAACCATTTATGCCATAATTGCACAAGTTGTTTGTAAATAATTTCAGTGAGAAACCAAAAGTTTGTGAAAAAATTTGTGAAAAAGTGAACGATTTTTTGTATTTGATCGCATTTGGCGGTGAAATGGTGGTATGAAATATACCAAAATTGTCCTAGATCAATACTTTGGGATGTCTACTAAAAAAAAATATATACATGTCAAGGGATATTCAGGGATTCCTGAAAGATATTAGTGTTCTAATGTAACTAGCGCTAATTTTGGAAAAAAGTGGTTTGGAAATAGCAAAGTGCTACTTGTATTTATGGCCCTATAACTTGCACAAAAAGCAAAGAACATGTAAACATTGGGTATTTCTAAACTCAGGACAAAATTTTGAAACTATTTAGCATGGGTGTTTTTTGGTGGTTGTAGATATGTAACAGATTTTGGGGGTCAAAGTTAGAAAAAGTGTGTTTTTTTCAATTTTTCCTCATATTTTATATTTTTTTTTATAGTAAATTATAAGATATGATGAAAATAATGGTATCTTTAGAAAGTCCATTTAGTGGCGAGAAAAACGGTATATAATATGTGTGGGTACAGTAAATGAGAAAGAGGAAAATTACAGCTAAACACAAACACCGCAAAAATGTAAAAATAGCCTTGGTCCCAAACGGACAGAAAATGGAAAAGTGCTGTGGTCATTAAGGGGTTAAAAAAAACCTAACACTAACCCCCTGAAGATCGAATTACAGGGAGAAGTCTTCATCCAAGCCGGGCCGAACTCCTCAACGAAGCCGGGAGAAGTCTTCATCCAAGCTGGGCGAAGTTGTCCTCCAGAAGGGTAGAAGTCTTCATCCAGACGGCATCTTCTATCTTCATCCATCCGGCGCGGAGCGGGTCCATCTTCAAGACATCCGACGCAGAGCATCCTCTTCATCCGACGACTACCCAATGAATGAAGGTTCCTTTAAGTGAAGTCATCCAAGATGGCGTCCCTTAGATTCCGATTGGTTGATAGAATTCTATCAGCCAATCGGAATTAGGGTAGAGAAAATCCAATTGGCTGATGCAATCAGCCAATAGGATTGAAGTTCAAACCTATTGACTGATCCAATCAACTAATAATAACTAGAACACATTCTGCTATGTGAAGAACAGTAGAATGTGAAATATTCATATTTTCATGTCAGGTTAGCACACTTGAGAATATGCGATGAGGTTTGCGTGCGAGTAGGGTGTTTTTCCACTTTTTTTGCTCCATTGACTTCTATGAGGGAATACTTTAACGTGTGTGTAATATTAGAAGTTTAGCTTTTTGCACGCGTCTGGTTAGCTCACAAGCAAAAACATTTGACTTTTAACTTGTAATACGAGCGCTAACTATGTGTTTCGAAGTGTGCGAAAAAGCTTACTTCTAGCTGGAATTTGCGTGTGAGCAGAAGCGTTAAATACTACTCCACTTGTAATCTGGCCCTAATTGATCACTCTTTCAATGGGGTGTTTTTAAGTAGCTATTTTTCTATGAATACATTTTTGTGTGTATGTTTATTTATGTGTGTATATATATATATATATACAACTTTAACAGGTAAGTCCAGCACCTTTCTTAATGCTATTTTTTCAGCATTTTTTCAGCAACCTTTTTTTTATCTTTGTCTGAAACCTCAATAAAGTGAAATTTGATATGAAGAAGTGCTGACGCTATCTTGCTTTTTCCATATATATATATATATATATATATATATATATATATATATATATATATATATATATATATGTGTTTTGTGCGCATGTGTGTGTGTGTTTATTTATGTGTGTATATGTATGTGTTTATGTGTGCGCATGTGTGTGTGTACATACGGTATGTGTGTATATGTACTTCTGTTTGTGTGTGTATGTGTGCGAGTATGTGTTTATATATGTGTATTTGTTTGTTTGTGTGTATACAATGGATATTAAAAATGTTTACACAGTTTGATTAAAGAAATTGCAGGTTTTTGAAATGTAAAAGAGATAAATAACAACAATGTAAATGTCAGACTTTTTCCATCTGTAATGTGATCTTCCAAAAACAAAAATGCAGAGAAAAAAAACCAAATAGTTTATTTTTAGGGACATTATAAATAAAAAATGACAACACCCTGATCACATAAGTCTGCACACCCTTTCATGATAGGGGCTCTAACTGTGTTCACATGTAACAAATCACAATCTAAATGCCTGTAGGTAAATAGCATGCACTTGCTATGGCATCAATGATAGTGATTCTCAGCTCTGCGGAATCTGTTGGCGTTTTATAAATAAAGAATAATAATTCTGATTAAACACAGATTCAAGTCAGCTGTTGCTGTAGGATTTGCTTGAATGTTTGGGGTTACATCCTATTGAGAGGGCCATGGTCTGCAAAGAGTTGCCAAAGAAACTGTGAGAGCTAATTGTACCAATCAGGAGAAGGATATAAAAGAATATTGAAGGCACTGGATGTACCACGGAGCACTCTCAAAACCATCATCAATAAGTGAAGAAAATGACAGAGACATTGCAAAGATCAGGAAGTTGATGAGAGGACAAGGAGAAAACTTATCAGAGAGGCTACGAAGAGACCAACAACAACACTGAAGGAGCTTCAGTAATTTATAGCAGGTACCGGTCACTCCTTGTATATGATCATCATATCTCGTATTCTGGACATCTGGACTGTGGGGTAGGGTGACATGATGGAAACCCTTTCTAACAAAAAGAAACATCCAAGCCTATCTAAATTATGCCAAAATATGCATTCACTCACCCCAAACTATGTGGGAAAATGTACTATGGTTTGACGAGACAAAGGTTGAACTTTTCTGCCAAAATTGTAAAATATATGTTTGGTGCAAAGCCAAAACAGCTCATCGTCCAAGGAACACCATACTTACATTGAAGCATGGTGATGGTTGCATATGCTTTGTGGCTGACTCTCTTCAGCTGGGTCAGGGGCTCTTGTCAAGATAGATGGAATAATAAATAGCTCTAAATATTAAAACCTGCTAGTCTCTGTAAGAAAGATGAAGAGGAATTTTACATTCCAAAATGATAATGACCCAAACCACAAATCCAATTTGAGCAAGACATGGCTTCAGAAAAGGAAAATCAATGTCTTGGAATGGCCCAGTCAAAGTCCAGACCTCAATCCCATTAAAAAGCTGTGGTATGACCTAAAGAAAGTTGCACACAGAAGAACACCTCACAATTTGAAGGAACTTGAACTTTTTTGCAATAAAGAGTGGTATAAAATTCAAAAATCTAGATGTGTAAAGTTAATAGAGATTTATTCACAAAGACCTGCTGATGTAATAAATGCAAAAGGTACTTCCACAAAGTATTAGTTGGGTGCAGACTTATGCAATCAGGGTGTTGTATGATTTTTTAAATTTATGTTTCTAATTACTATTTGTGTTTTCCTATAGATTTTTGTTTAATGGAAGATCAAATTACAGATACAAAAAGTCTGTCATTTACATTGTTGTTATTTTTGTCTTTATGTTTAAAAAAACTGCAATTTCATAAGGGTGTGTCGATTTTTTTTATCCACTGTATGTGTATATGTATGTGTTTATAATTTTTTATATATATATATATATTTTATTTTTTTGCCATTAGCTATATGTGTGTATGTGTTTGAGTGTGTGTATATAATTATATATACAGTATCTCACAAACCAGGCAACCAGGTGAGGAGTACAAAGACAAGTGTGTCTTGCCTACAGTCAAGCATGGTGGTGGGAGTGTCATGGTCTGGGCCTGCATGAGTGCTGCCGGCACTGGGGAGCTACAGTTCATTGAGGTAACATGAATGCCAACATGTACTGTGACATACTGAAGCAGAGCATGATCCCCTCCCTTTGGAGACTGGGCCGCAGGGCAGTATTCCAACATGATAAAAACCCCAAACACACCTCCAAGACGACCACTGCTTTGCTAAAGAAGTTGAGGGTAAAGGTGATGGACTGGTTAAGCATGTCTCCAGACCTAAACCCTATTAAGCATCTGTGGGGCATGCTCAAATGGAAGGCTGGAAAATAATAGTGACCACATAAAATATTGACACTTTGGGCCCAATATGGACATCTCCACTTAGGGCTGTACTCACTTTTGTTGCCAACGGTTTATACATTAATGGCTTTGTGTTGAGTTATTTTGAGGGGGACAGCACATTTACACTGTTATACAGGCTGTACACTCACTACTTTACATTGTAGCAAAGTGTCATTTCTTCAGTGTTGTTACATGAAAAGATATAATAAAATATTTACAAAAATGTGAGGTGTGTACTCACTTTTGTGAGATACTGTATGTATATATATATATATATATATATATATATATATATACAGTATATATATATATGGCTCATTAGCTATGCTTTGGAAGGGGTACTGTTCAAATGAGGGGGCCCATCCACAGAGTTTGCCCTGGGGCCCAGTAAGTTCTAGTAATGCCTCTGACAGGCAGCAAGTAGGTTAAATCAATCTATTGCAAATCTACACTGTAATACAATCTGGCGCCAGGGAAAAAAACATTATTTTGAATAGGGTCCATAGCCTGGTAAATCTGAGATCTGGATTGCGCATGTATTTTGACACACAGACACAGGTGGCTTGCTAGTTCACGCTTTGATAAATGGAAGCCATAGGGGCATATGTATCAAGCTCCGAATGGAGCTTGATGCCCCGTGTTTCTGGCGATCCTGCAGGCTCACCAGAAACAGCAGTTATGAAGCAGCGGTCACAAAGACCGCTGCTCCATAACCTGTCCGCCTGCTCTGAGCAGGCAGACACACATCGCCACAATACAACCCGATTGAGTACGATCGGATTGATTGACACCCCCCTGCTGGCGGCCCATTGGCTGTGAGCCTGCAGGAGGCGGCTTTGAACCAGCAAGTCTTGCGAGCTGCTGGTGCAATGCTGAATACGGCGAGCGTATTGCTCGCCGTATTCAGCGAGATCTGGCGGACCTGATCCGCAGTGTCGGATCAGGTCCGCCAGACCTTGATAAATATGCCCCATTATCTTGATTTCACAAATATACTATTAAATATCATGCTGTATATCCACAAATAAATGATAATAGTAATAATATGGGATTGTATGTTATAGTTTATTTCAATGTCTCTCATCCTTTTTCCTCTCTTGTGTCTACTGAAGAAAATAAATGGTTTAGCACATTAGCGCCTGTTAATCATGCTACCCTTCTTGCATTTTATTGCATCTATATTTTCCTTCTCAGATTTTTTGCCATTTATATACTACTAGCTGTTGCCCATGGCTTTGTTCGCGTGTATTTTGTGATTTGTAAAAAAAATAGCAAAAAATGCAACCACTCGCAACGACGTGTGCCCCCACGTGTGTGCCCGTTCGGGTTGCACACTTGCTGACATGAACTTCTTGAGTTTTTGTTAATTCTCTGTATTTCTTGTAATCTAAATACAAATGTTCATGTCTTTAACATCTTTGGTTTTTGAGATATAGGTTTCCTCATAAATCAGCGCCCCCCCTTTTGACCCCCCCTAAAGTGGATTTTGGGGAAATGATAAAATATGTGTTTCTTTATTTTTCAAGGAGATTCTAAATACAAATGTTCATGTCTGTAACATCTTTGGTTTTTGATATATAGGTATCCTCATAAATCAGCCCCCCACTTTTGACCCCCTTAAGTGGATTTTGGAGAAATGGTAAAACATGTGTTTCTTTGTTTTTCAAAGAGAATCTAAATACCAATTTTCACATCTGTAACATCGTCGGTTTTTGAGATATAGGTATCCTCATAAATAAGCCCCTCCTCTTTTGACCCCCTTAAGTGTATGTTTGGGAAGTGGTAAAGCACGTGTTTCTTTATTTTTCAAGGAGGATCTAAATATTAATTTTAACGTCTGAAACATCTTTGTTTTTTGATATATAGGTATCCTCATAAATCAGCCCCCCACTTTTGACCCCCTTAAGTGGATTTTGGAGAAATGGTAAAACACGTGTTTCTTTATTTTTCAAGGAGAATCTAAATACCAATTTTCACATCTGTAACACTGTTGGTTTTTGAGACATAGGTTTCCTCATAAATCAGCTTTTTTCACATCTGTAACATCGTTGTTTTTTTTTAATAGTTTTTATTGAGGTAGCAATGGCATACAAAACCAACTCTTACAGTTATCATGGCAACACGCCTATCAACATACATCAATTCTCAAATATCCAATACAGAAGGCATGTCCTAGAGACCGTAAACAGTATTATATCCTAAACAGTAGGAAAATATAGCCAGCCATGAGTGGCACCTCTTTTTATATACATACATTTTAGCTTGGACAACAGAAAGTAAGTTAGCAAGTAGTAGTCATACGGCCTAATTTTCATGTAAAGGTTCTAAGTAAGAAGAAGTAGGCCTTTATGTGTCCATAACATTCACATCAAAGCATGAAACAGTTTAATTAACTAGAAAATTAATAGTATAAGTTTTATAAATTTTGTCCCAAAACCCCCCTATAGTATGCAAACGTATGAACGGAACATACCTCAGGTGAAAAATAGCGGCCACTCTTGGACCACGGGTGTTGAAAATAAATATGAGGTAAATGTAGGGGGTTATAACTATAGGGGCCCAACATATTAGTATGGTTCTATATAAAAATTAGTGTTGGTCGTATAGGCCCCTTTTAAGCCTATGAGAAATACGCCAGAGTTATTGTACACAATGATGTAAGGATTAGCACAGTTACAGACATATAAAACATGAGGTAAATGTAGGGGGTTATAGCTGCAGGGGCTTAACATATTAGTGAGGTTCTATATAACATATATTTATTTGAGTGTGACAGTTCACCCCCGGTCTCCCTAGTAAAGATAACATTAAAAAAAATATGTACAATAATGAAATTAATCTGCAGTATGTCCCATAGCATTAAACTTCTTTAGGTATATAGCACCAAACTAAGCAACTAACTGCAGCAAAATCTAATCCTTATCTTAGTCAGGCACATATTTTATGAGCTTAACATGTAAAAGGAACATATACAAGAGAAGACCTGGGTGCAAAAGGTGATACATCATGTGTACGAACAAAAGTACATATAAGCGTGTCTCTTGTGCTCATGAGAAAAAGGGCCAGACGATGGACTAAAAGTGAGTACTTAGTGTCGGCAGTATTCTTAGATATGTGTCCAGCACTGAGCCCGATAACTAAGATAAGAGACCTCCTCCACTAACCAACACCGACCCTGAAGAATCTGCAGAGTCCCTTCCTTTTCGGGAAGTGGATCACAGCAAAGTGTGATTTCTCTCTTGAGACTCTGTGCTGCATTCGCCAAAATTGAGCAAGACCAGTCAGAAGACTAAACTGTAAAATATCCTGCAAGCAGAAAATAGATTGGCGTTCCCTGGGACCATGGTACTGCAGTATAGGTCCCCCTCTGATTAAGTAGGTTCCGCTTGACACTTTCGGTCCCAATAGATTCTGATGGGCTATGGGAGATGCCAAATAGTTAGGCATCCCTATTATAGGGGCAAAGGACTTTCCAGCCTTATCTCCTAACGTAGTTGCTCCACTCTCCTTGTCTTTCCCTAGAGGGCCGGCCGCACCCCCCTGGGTACAGCGGAAGGCAGAGATCTCTCACACATGCTTGATTGTATGCAGGCCCGGCCTCCCCTCTTAGACGGAACAGACATACCTAGTTGTATTTCCATGCCCGCTTCGTCTTACTCTGCATTAATCCTTCCCTCATGTACTGATGCCGCCTCCTTGAAGTGGGTGGACTCCATGAGGATCAAGAGACGGTCTAATCTATTGCACACTTTGCGCTCAAAAGAGGTTATCATCTCTTGCAGAAACACACATAAATCCCCCATGTTCAAAATAGTTGTTAGGCAGAGGATTTCAATATTCTCCGCTTACGCTGTTTCCCAGGGGGGAGCTGAGCTCTCTCTTCTTAGAGGCCACCAGAGACACTCAGCGGTCCAGTCTAGGAAGTCCTGTTGCGTTGTGAATAAAAAAAAATGACATGGTTCCAATCAGCAAAGTGTCCCCTATGTTGTGGGGTATGAATTCTTGCTGGATGGCTTTTTTTTTTTTTTTTTTTTAAATTCTTTTTATTGAAGAGACATAGGAGCAAGACAACATATTCATATGCACTCAGAGTAAGATTACAGAGAACAAGTTACAATCAGAGTTCTAGGTTAAATGCTACATTATAAGCATCGATATACAGTATTCGCGTATTTTTGAGAAAGATGAAAGGCACTTATGCATTTAGAGGTACATATAACTTATTCAGGCATTTTCTTATGTTGCACCCATGTCCCTAAATTTTATAATATCATCAGAACTAAACTAAACTAAATAAAACCCAACTAAGCACTAACCTAGCACAACTAAACAATAATAAACTAAAATAAAGTAAACTAGTACCTTCTATCACGGAAAGTATATATATATATGTCCCCCTTTGAAACCAATGTGGAAAACCTCCACTTATTTAGAGTTTTAGGTTCATCGTGAATTGCAATACTGTGTGAGTATTAGGTTAAGGTACAATCCTGAGAGTGCTTGCAGGCCTCATACATAAACATTTTGTAGAGATGGGCTAGTTCTTGTGGGATAAGACCTGATATAATATAGTTATTTATAAGTGAGGATTGGTATTAATAAACGCGGTTCAAAGGGGGGTAAGATGGGATCTATATAAGTATTGAGTATATATATGTAAGCCAAGTTATATTGTGGCGGAAGTATCTTCTAATACATTGGGTGTCAGAGTACATGACATAACAAAATATTACTTACATTAGACACTTAAAGATAGTTACTCTTACTACAGGAGAATAAGTACTAGCAAAACAAAAATTAACAGAATACTAAGAAAATTAAACATCTTCCCAGATGACACAGAGAATTCAGGGGTACGCCATCCCCATTATGCGTATATGAGGGGGGTCCGCATATAAGCTACCTGGTGTTGCCGGGAAAGCAACCTTATGCCTTTAAATTAATAAGACTATTGATCCTATGAGTTGATATGAGTGCTATTGTAGGGGTATATCTGAATCTAATAGTAGGTTATACTGCCCAATAGTTTGCTTTTAATAAACAGTGGTCTGGTAGTTGGTTAAGGAGGAACAGCTATGTATGACATGTGAGAGCCCAATCTATGTAGCATGAAATAGCCTATAAGAGTTGATTAAAATGAGCACTTGTAAAAACTTTTATTTGCTAGAAAATAGTTGGGAGTAGGATAGGAGACTACTTTATTAGGGATAACCAGGCCATATGTGAGTTAACCAGTAGCTGCTAATTTCTAAGAGAGTCTGAGCATCAGAGGGAGAAAAGTAGCATTTTGAAGTTATGTGAGATTCTCCCTCCCATTTGTTGCCATCGGTTGGCTGACAGACTATTATAATCTACAGATACTAAAAGGGAAACCACCAGTCTGCAGAGATATATTTTGATCAGTAAATCCTGCCTGTGATGAGTATAGCATTGTACTCACGCACATCTACAAGACCCCTACCACCTGATGTAGATAGGTCGCTGGGAAGTAAACAGAAATAAAAGCAATAAAAATAGTAGCGCCAAAACAATACATATATGCAACCACAGCGCACAACATAACCAAGTTTATAACAAGATGAAGTATATGCTGTCTAACAAAACTATATACTAGATAGAGTTAAGCAAATATATACGGTTAATCAAAATTGCCAGGTGTCGTATAGTCAAATGCAGAATTCAGTTCAAAAGTAGACAAATATTTTTGGCAACAGGTAGTTGTTAATTGTCTGAGATATCCCTAAGCCACTCAGTCTTATTGCCTGTAGTTACCAGTTTTCATAAAAAGGTTGCTATGATCTGCAGGCAGTAGTCTAAAAGGACCGCGGGTGGCTAAGATTAAATAAACAGTTCACCCGATTCCAACCCGGGTTAGAGGTATATAACTGTTTCTCAGATGAATATAGCGCTTTTGTGAGAGACAGTTTCTGCAGGAGCCCCTCATATCTGTCTCATGCTGTAGCAGTGTGTCAGTACGGCTCTGCTCTGTAGAGGCAGCTATGGGCATCGGTATGCTGGCAGGACAGCAGGTAATCTTTGAGGCTGTCTTGGCATCCGGTAAAGAGGGAGGGTGCTGCAGCAGGTCAGGCAAAAGTGGTGTCCCAATGTCCTGTCTCAACACGCATAGGGCGGGAGCCGAGGTAGCTAAAAGAGTGCTCAGAGGGCAGTCCATAGCGAGTCCCGCAGGGCCGCAGGGTTTCTCAAATGGTAAGCGCCCAGGGGGTGACCCCTCCTCCGCATGACAAACCGGGCCACAATCACGGACAATGGGATCGGCAAGCAGAGCGGACCCGTGCGGGTGAGTGGGCAGTACATTTTGCAGGTTTCGGACTGTAGAGCCGATTTGCAGGTTCTCCTTAAACTTTAGTGTAGGATCGTGCTTCCCAGCGATATGAACAGCTTCATGCAGTTTCCCATAGCTGTGGATCAGGCGATTAAATGCTGGCATAAAGACTGCTATTATCTGCGCAGCAGGGTTACACTCCGACTCCATTATTCCAGAGTTGGCGGGCAGGAAATCCATATCTGCCAAGTAATCAGTTGTAGTATTGCTCGACTTAGCTGAGCTGATGCGCCAACATGGCGGACCACAAGGGTTTCATAAATTGCTCCCGGGGGCTAGAGCAGGTGTAATGCCCTTCCCTTTCAAAAAGTCGGCTAGCGATGACCGTTGCAGAGTCTCCTAGCAAGACACGTAACATGGGGGGCTGGATGGCGATGTAAAGTGGTAAATAAGCGGTATTTGTAGCTTAAACATGCAGAGCTCCCTGCATTTGCTTCCATCCAGTAATCCCGCCCACCGGAAGTCCCCCTGGATGGCTTTTTAATCTCCAGAATACAGGTGGAATGTAACACTGGAGTACAGAGCTCCTAGTTTAGCGGCCATTTTGGACCATAGCCCGGCCATCGTTGGTTTTTGAGACATAGGTATCCTCATAAATCAGCCCCCCCCCTTTGGACCCCCCTTAAGTGGATTTTGAGGAAATGGTAAAACACGTGTTTCTTTATTTTTCAAGGAGAATCTAAATACCAATTTAAACGTCTGTAACATCGTCGGTTTTTGAGATATAGGTATCCTCATTAAATCACCCCCCCTCTTTATACCCTCCTTAAGTGGATTTGGGGGAAATGGTAAAACTCGTGTTTCTTTATTTTTCAAGGAGAAACTAAATACTAATTTTCATGTCTGTAACATCGTCGGTTTTTTAGATATAGGTTTCCTCATAAAAAAGTTCACCCCCCTTTTTCACCCCCTTAGGGACGTAATTTCCAAAAATGCTTCCTTAGAAGTTGCCTACGTCATAAAAACAACGTCATTTTCAAATTTCACGTTCCTAGGTTAAATGGTTTGAGCTGGGTGTTGATGAGTCAGTCAGTCAGGACTTCTTCTTTTATATATATAGATAAAAAAAAAAGTTTAGGTCTTTTCTTAGAATTCTTTGCACTAAATCTTCCATTTTTAATTCTGGCTATTTTTATTGTGCTTTTGCATACTTTCTTACATTTATTATATATTTGAAATGATGACTCCATACTCTTTTTCTTTGAAAAATTTAGATGCCCTACGTTTTTCTTTCCCTAATTACTCTTAACACATTTGTATTTTGCCACATTGCCTTGTATTTAATTCACAGTAAACACACAGTAGAAGTGCTGCTTAGAACACACGTATCCCTGCAGGTCCTGAACATAAACTGCTGCTGATCCAATCTCTAACAACATAGGACAGGAATATTACAAAATAAGGCACATACTGTACACACATTTAATTCAATCTGGTGTTGCTGGTAATATCTCTAGTGCTGTGTGTTGATTTCCCAGAATGCTCTTCTGCACTGGAGGAAAGTTTAGTTTCCAGCATTAACTCCTCTGGGTATTAACTTTTCATGCCAGCACCTCTACCCTAAAGTGATGTAATCATTAGAAATACATTCTTTAGCATGTAACAGCAGAATTTCATTAGATGAAGCCCTGATTGTTTAAGAAGATCAGAATTTTCCTTTTTAGAAATAATAGTAACAGAATTGGTCATGCTTGCTTCTCTCATAGATCCAGTAGAGACGTGGAGTGCAAATTAACGCTTCAGCTTGAGCATTACAGTAACTGTGCTAGAAGTAATTACAAGTTGGAAGTAAACAGTTTTTGTTCTTGTGCTAACAAGCGCAAAATGCATAAGTTAAAATATTGCATACCCGTTCAGTTATTCCCCCATAGAAGTTAATGTAGAAAAAAAGTGTGGGGGGACCAACTTTTGCGCAAACCCGATTACACATTCTCATTTGCGCTAACCCAACATGAAAATATTAATATTTCTACATATATCTGATCATATTTTTGTACAATATATTTTTGTACAATATATATTGATACCACAAAGCCACAAAGTAATTTCTGGCAGGTACCGGTCACTCCTTGCATGTGATCACAATATCTCATATTCTGGACATCTGGACTGTGGGGTAGGGTGACATGATGGAAACCCTTTCTAACAAAAAAAACATCCAAGGCTGTCTAAATTATGCCAACATATTCATTCACTCACGCTAACATGTGGGAAAATGTACTATGGTCTGATGAGACAAAGGAAGAACTCTTCAGCCTAAATGTTTGGTGCAAAGCCAAAACAGCTCATTGTCCAAGGAACACCATACTGACATTGAAGCATGGGGATGGTAGCATATGCTTTGTGGCTGAATATCTTCAGCTGGGTCAGGGGCTCTTGTCAAGATAGATGGAATAATAAATAGCTCTAAATATCAAAAGCTGCTAGTCTCTGTCAGAGAGATGAAGAGGAATTTTACATTCCAAAATGATAGTGACCCAAATCACAAATCCATTTTGAGAAAGACATGGCTTCAGAAAAGCAAAATCAATGTCTTGGAATAGCCCAGTCAAAGTCCAGACCTCAATCCCATTAAAAAAGAAAGTTGTACACAGGAGAACACCTCACAATTTGAAAGAACTTTAACTTTTTTGCAAAGAAGAGTGGTATAAAATTAAAAAATCTAGATGTGTAATGTTAATACAGATTTATTCACAATGACTTGCTGATGTAATAAATGCAAAAGGTACTTCATCAAAGTATTAGTTGGGCGCAGACTTTATGTTTTAAAAACCTGCAATTTCATAAGGGAGTGTAGATTTTTTATATCCACTGTATGTGAATATGTGTATATGTGTTTGTATGTGTTTTTCATTTTATATATATATATATATATATATATATATATATATATATATATATATATATATATATTATTTTTTTTGCTCATTAGCTATACGTGTGTATGTGTTTGAGTGTGTAGCTATGCCTTGGAAGGGGTACTGTTCAAATGAGGGGGCCCTTCCACAGTTTGCCCTGGCAGGCAGCAAGTAGGGTAAATCAATCTGTTGCAAATCTACACTGTAATACAATCTGGCGCCAGGGAAAAAAAACATTATTTTGAATAGGGTCCATAGCTTGGTAAATCTGAGATCTGGATTGCGCATGTATTTTGACACACAGACACAGGCGGCTTGCTAGTTCCCGCTTTGATAAATGGAGGCCATAATCTTGTTTTCACAAATATACTATTAAATATCATCCTGTATATCCACAAATAAATGATAATAGTAATAATATGGGCATGTATGTTATAGTTTGTTTCAATGTATCTTCTCCTTTTTCCTCTCTTGTGTGTACTTAAGAAAATAAATGGTTAAGCACATTAGGGCCTCCTAATCATGCTACCCTTTTTTAATGTTATTGCATTTATATTTTCCTTCTCACGTTTTTTGCCATTTATATGCTACTAGCTGTTGCCCACGGCTTAACTCGCTTGGATTTTGTGATTTGTAAAAAATAGCGAAAAATGCGATCACTCGCAATGACGTGTGCCTGTTCGGGTTGCACACTCGCTGACAAGAACATTTTGAGTTTTTGTTAATTCTCTGTGCTTCTTGTAATCTAAATACCAATTTTTGTGTCTGTAACATCTTCGTTTTTTGAGATATAGGTATCCTCATAAATCAGCCCCCCCCTCCTTTTGACCCCCCTTAAGTGGATTTTCGGGAAATTTTAAAACATGTGTTTCTTTATTTTCAAGGATAATCTAAATACCAATTTTCATGTCTGTAACATCTTTGGTTTTTGCGATATAGGTATCCTCATAAATCAGCCTCCCCCTATTGACCCCCCTTAAAGTGAAGGCCAATTTCGATGAATCGGTGCCCGGTTTTTAATAATCCTATTAAAAACAAGGGCACTTTAGTTCATCAAAATTGACATTTCATTCATTTTCTTCAAATACTTACCTTTTAATCTTCACAGCCGCTCCAACGATTCCCCCAGCGTCGGAAGCCTCTTCATACTTCAGAAATGACAAATCCGGCTTCCTCCAATAACGGTTCCCCCCACCAGGGGAATCATGGCCTGAGGCAACGCCATGATTGGAGGAAGCCAGATTCGTCAATGAAATGTCAATTTTGATTAATTAAAGTGCCCTTGTTTTTAATAGGTTTATTAAAAACCGGGCAACGATTCATCGAAATTGACCTTCACTTTAAGTGGTTTTTCTGGAAATGTTAAAACACGTACAGTATTTCTTTATTTTTCAAGGAAATCTAAATACCAATTTTCACATATGTAACATCTTTGGTTTTTGAGATATAGGTATCCTCATAAATCAGCCCTCACCCTTTTGACCCCCTTGAAGTGGATTTTGGGGAAATGATAAAACATGTGTTTCTTTATTTTTCAAGGAGAATCTAAATACAAATGTTACGTCTGTAACAACTTTGGTTTTTGAAATATAGGTATTCTCATAAATCAGCCCCCCCTTTTGACCCCCCTAAAGTGGATTTTGGGGAAATGGTAAAGCATGTGTTTCTTTATTTTTTAAGGAGAATCTAAATACCAATTTTCACATCTGTAACATAGTAGTTTTTTGAGATATAGGTATCCTAATAAATAAGCCCCCCCTTTTGACCCCCTTAAGTGGATTTGTGGGAAATGGTAAAACACGTGTTTCTTTGTTTTTCAAGGAGAATCTAAATACTAATTTTCACATCTGTAACATTGTCGGTTTTTGAGATATAGGTATCCTCATAAATAAGCCCCTCCTCTTTTGACCCCTTAAGTATATTTTTGGGAAATGATAAAGCACGTGTTTATTTTTCAAGGAGGATGTAAATATTAATTTTAACGTCTGAAACATAGTCGGTTTTTGAGATATAGGTATCCTTATAAATCAGCCCCCTATTTTAACCCCCCTTAAATAGATTTTTGGGAAATGGTAAAACACATTTTTCTTTATTTTTCAAGGAGAGTCTAAATACCAATTTTCACGCCTGTAACATCGTCGGTTTTTGAGCTATAGGTATCGTCATAAAAAATCAAAGAAAAGAGAGAGGGCGCCTCATAGTGTGAGTAAGTCTTGATAAGACCGTATTGTGCAAAAAGAAAAGGCTTACCAAATGAAGTTGCACTGTACTTGTGACCGGTGCTGGCAGACAGACTAACACTTAACAGTGGTTAGCACACTGGTGCGACTCGTTAGTCAGCTGTGTCTTGGTTTACTGCAGCTTGGTCTCGGCCGTGCTCTGGGAGTGACTGCTCCGAAAATGTAAGCTTGGTGTGGCGGTTGACTTTGTTATATGTCCAATAAGCAATGTAACCATACATTTGCCTGAGGAAACGACCATTTCTTATGATCGAGAAACGCGTTGCAGTGTCAAGAATAAAAGCTTTTTTATCTTCAAATCCTTCGGAAGTTGTCATATGTTTTATCATATGGTTACATGGCTTATTGGACATATAACAAAGTCAACTGCCCCACCAAGCTTACATTTTCAGAGCAGTCACTCCCAGAGCACGGCCCGAGACCAAGCTGGAGTAAACCAAGTGTCAGGGTGCCAGGAATCAGACTGAGGCAAGAAGTGCAAAAATAATCACACCTTTATTAATAGCAAAAAATAATAAAAAGACCACAAGTCAAATAACAAGCCAGGAGTCAAAACCAGAGTTGGTAGTCAGACGAGCCGAGTCAGGAGCCAAAGCGAATAGTCAGACGAGCCGGAATCAGTAACAAGGAAAACAGCAGAGTCAGGAACAAGCCAGGGATCAGGAACCAGGAAGGACATCAGGCAGCAAGGTAATACACAGGAACTCTCACAAACAGGTCTGAGACAACGCAAAGGCAAAGCATACTGAACAGAGGCCCTTTAAATAATAAGTGATGACATCACAATTCTGTCACTGCATCCTGTCTCACATGGATGATGCACACCAATCTGGCCATAAAAGGAAGTGCAGGAAATGAGCAGCATCCCCCACAATGCACCATAGTCAGGAACAGAGGTGAGTAAAATGGCTGCCAGAAGCACATGGCAAACAAACAGGGAAAAAACCCTGACACCAAGACACAGCTGACTAACGAGTCGCACCAGTGTGCTAACCACTATTAAGTGTTAGTCTGCCTGCCAGCACCAGTCACAAGTACGGTGCAACTTCATTTGGTAAGCCTTTTCTTTTTGCACAATACGGTCTTATCAAGACTTACTCACACTATGAGGCGCCCTCTCTCTTTCCTTTGATTGTCCAGATTGTCCCACACACCGGGAACAAGAGGAGCGGCCTATACTTCAGACCCTTTCAAGACTACTCTACATCCACTGATCATTTGTTTTTTTGGGCGAACTCTTCCCTTTGGGGTAAAACATTGCACAATATCATTTGAACATTGTTATATGCCCCCACATGCTTAGTTTTTACAAGTAAATAGCGCGCCCCTTGCAGTTCCCCTTCTGGGAATTTTTTAGCATCATCATAAAAAAGTTCACCCCCCTTTTTCACCCCCTTAGGGACGTAATTTCCAAAAATCCTTCCTTAGAAGTTGCCTACGTCATAAAAACAACGTAATTTTCAAATTTCACGTTCCTAGGTTAAATGGTATGAGCTGGGCGTTGATGAGTCAGTCAGTCAGTCAGGACTTTAGGAAGTTTAGGTCTTTTCTTAGAATTCTTTGCACTAAATCTTCCATTTTTAATTCTGGCTATTTTTATTGTGCTTTTGCATGCTTTCTTACATTTATTATATATTTGAAATGATGACTCAATACTCTTTTTCTTTGAAAAATTTAGATGCCCTACGTTTTTCTTTCCCTAATTACTCTTAACACATTTGTATTTAGCCACATTGCCTTGTATTTAATTCACAGTAAACACACAGTAGAAGTGCTGCTTAGAACACACGTATCCCTGCAGGTCCTGAACATAAACTGCTGCTGATCCAATCTCTAACAACATAGGACAGGAATATTAGAAAATAAGGCACATACTGTACACACATTTAATTCAATCTGGTGTTGCTGGTAATATCTCTAGTGCAGTGTGTTGATTTCCCAGAATGCTCTTCTGCACTGGAGGAAAGTTTTGTTTCCAGCATTAAAGGGACATTAAACACCTCAATATATTAATATAAATTGTTTAATTATATGTAGTAAAACAACTTTGCAATATACTTTCATTATTTATTTTGTTGCCCTGTAATTTAATTCTTTCTGAACATTGTGGGCTTTCCAATTCATGTTAAACATCGAAGTGCAGAAATAGCTATATTCCACACAGTCATTGGCTGCACACTCTAGTGAGCCATTCCTAATTGGCCTCAGCAGAAAAGGTAACCTAAGTTACAATATGGTGACGCCCAATGGACATTAACTTTTCCCTATTTTTTTTTTTCAATATTTAAATAAAATATATATATATTAAAAAAAAATACATCTACAAATTATTCTCAGGCTAATCTTTGCTTTGAATATATAATTCAAGCAATGATTTATTTAGTGCTTAATGTCCCTTTAACTCCTCTGGGTATTAACTTTTCATGCCAGCGTCCAGGAAAACATGGCTGAGGTGGCAACCCTACGGAAACAGCAGAATTTCATCAGATGAAGCTCTGATTGTTTTAAAAGATCTGAATTTTCTTTTTATAGAAATAATAGTAACAGTGTTGGGAGAAAGGATGGTAGCACATTTAGAAAATCTTTTAAACTAGACAAAGGGGGGGGGTCAGTTAGAACACAATAGAACAGAGAGATCAGTCTGTGAATATGTCACTCATTTAATATCTCTAGGAAGGGATGAGTTAAGAAATTTCACATTAGAAAGTATGGAGGAAAGCACACCAAGTAGCAGCAGAAAGCACATGAAAATTAAATGTATGACAACAAAAATGTCACTTTAGAAAGTATGGAGGAAAGCACACAAAGTAGCAGAAAAAAGCACATGAAAATTAAATGTATGACAACAAATGCAAGAAGCATGAAAGGTAAAATGGGGGAGCTAGAGCTCTTAGTTGCAGAAGAGGACTAAGATGTTATCAGTATAACATAAACTTGGTGGGATGATTTACATGCCTGGGCAGTTAAAGTGAAGGTAAACTTAGCAAGGTTCGATAATGTTACATGCAAATACATAGCAAATTAATGGTACTTTAAGTCATCAGTTTTTGGATTGTAAAATATTTACCTAGTTATCGCCGTTTTTCTCTCTAATTCTCATCGTTGTATAAACAGCCCGTTTTTTTAGTTTTTTTTGTCAGTCCGGTCACGTTCTTCTAGTAGCCAATAACAGGTCTGGCCGTTAGGCGGCCGTCATTTGACGTCACTACATTTCTGGACGGTCTGCGCATGCGTCGGCTATATTTCCTGTCCCTTCCAAGTCCTGCTCGTTCCTGTTTAGCGCATGCGCAATTCATCACACTTGCCGAGATGTATTATTAGAGAAGACAAGGGGAAATAGCGTAGTACTCTGCTTTATGTGCGCATGCGATGTCAATCGTGAACGCGCTTTTCAAATACGTATAGAGCGGGTGGGACCGCTCTATACGCTATACAGTCAGAAACCAGGAAATACATGGAGGGAGGAGCAAAGACCGGTCAAGAACGTTGATAAAACAGTGGGTTATACATTTATTTATATACCAATATGTGATAAAAAATAAGCGATCTTACATTGTAGTACATGGGTAACATAACACTGCTTTCAAAAATGCAAAACTTTACCTTCACTTTAACTTAGAGGGGCATACTTTTTTAGGAGGGACAGGAATAATAAAAGGGGTGGAGGAATCTGCATGAATATTAAACCTAATCTTAAACCTACAATAAGGGAAGATATTTATGATAAAGGTGACAGTGTAGAGACCCTGTGGGTTGAAATAAAGAGTGTGTGTGTGTGGGGGGGGGGGAATCCTAAAAAATTATTACTTGGAACATGCTACAAGCCCCCCAACATTAGTGACCTGGAGGAAACTCAACTACTAATGCAAATAAGTAAGGCTGCTAATAACAGTGCTGTAATTATGGGAGATTTTAACTACCCTGATATAAACTGGGCCAATAAAACTAGTAATTCAGCTAAGGGGGATAGATTTTTAAATGTTCTCAGGGATAACTTATCACAATTAATAGAGGAGCCAACTAGGAGTAAAGCTATTTTGGATTTAGTGCTATCAAACAATTGGGGGGTAGTTATCAAGCCGTCAACCTCAAATACGCTGGAATTCCGCAGCGTATTTGTGGCGAGGCTGATTCGCCTTAGTTATCAAGCCCTAGATACCGGCAAAAGTAGAATTTTGTGACGTAAGCTTCGATCCGCCGGACTCAGTCCGACACAGATCGATTCTTGGGAGTCTGACCATAGCGAAAGTTCATGTTCGCTGCTGCCAGACATTCCATTGATTCCTATGGGAGATGTCTGCACCTAACACCCTAACATGTACCCCGAGTCTAAACACCCCTAATCTGTCCCCCCTACACCGCCGCAAGTAAATAAAGTGTTTACCCCCGAAACCGCCGCTCCCGGAGCCCACCGCAAGCTATAATATATGTATTAACCCCTAAACCGCCGCTCCCGGACCCCGCCGCAACTATAATATATGTATTAACCCCTAAACCGCCGCTCCCTGACCCCGCCGCCACTATAATATATGTATTAACCCCTAAACCGCCACTCCCGGACCCCGCCGCAACCTATATTAAATTTATTAACCCCTATCCTGCCCCCCCTACACCGTCGCCACTATAATAAATTTATTAACCCCTATCCTGCCCCCCACTACACCGCCGCCACTGTAATAAAATTATTAACCCCTAAACCTAAGTCTAACACTAACCCTAACACCCCCTAACTTAAATATTAATTAAATAAATCTAAATAATATTTATATTATGAACTAAATTAATCCTATTTAAAACTAAATACTTACCTTTAAAATAAACCCTAATATAGCTACAATATAAATAATAATTATATTGTAGCTATCTTAGGATTTATTTTTATTTTACAGGCAAATTTCAATTTATTTTAACTAGGTACAATAGCTATTAAATAGTTATTAACTATTTAATAGCTACCTAGCTAAAATAAAGAGAAATTTACCTGTAAAATAAAAACTAACCTAAGTTACAATTACACCTAACACTACACTATACTTTAATAAATTCTTCCTATTTAAAACTAAATACTTACCTGTAAAATAAACCCTAAGATAGCTACAATATAATTAATAATTACATTGTAGCTATTTTAGGATTTATATTTATTTTACAGGTAACTTTGTATTTATTTTAGCTAGTTAGAATAGTTATTAAATAGTTATTAACTATTTAATAACTACCTAGCTAAAAGAACTACAAAATTACCTGTAAAATAAATCCTTACCTAAGTTACAATTAAAGGGCCATAATACCCAAATGTTTAAACAGTTGAAAGTGATGCAGCATAGCTGTAAAAAGCTGACTAGAAAATATCTCCTGAACATCTCTATGTAAAAAATAAAGATATTTTACCTCAAAAGTTCCTCAGTAGCCACCTCCCATTGTAAAGGATTTCTAAGCAGCATATTAGTGTGTCTGTCCCGGGACATCTGAAAGGATGAGCTTCGTGCACTCTCATATTATTTCACCAATCAGGTAAAGGAAGCTTACTATGAAATCTCATGAGAGTTAAGTCAAATCTCATGAGATCACAGTAAGAGTTCATGACCTCAGCACTGCTGATGCTGATTGGCTGCTGTTCATTTCTTAATTTTTTTAGTTTTTTTACCTGCAGCTGGGAGCAGCTGAGTATAACTTTTTACACAGAACTTACTCTGGTGAGCTGAGGAGATTGTGAGGTAAAATATCTTCCTTTTTTACATAGAGATACTCAGGTGATATTTTCCTGTCAGCTTTTTACAGTTATACTGCATCAGTTTCAAGTGATTTAGCATATGAGTATTATGTCCCTTTAAACCTAACACTACACTATCATTAAATTAATTACATAAATTACCTACAAATAACTACAATTAAATACAATTACATAAACTAACTAAAGTACAAAAAATAAAAAAGCTACGTTACAAAAATACAAAAAATAAGTTACAAACATTTAAAAAATATTACAACAATTTTAAGTTACTTACACCTAATCTAAGCCCCCTAATAAAATAACAAAGCCCCCCAAAATAAAAAAATGCCCTACCCTATTCTAAATTAAAAAAGTTCAAAGCTCTTTTACCTTACCAGCCCTTAAAAGAGCCTTTAGTGGGGCATGCCCCAAAAAATTCAGCTCTTTTGCCTGTAAAAGAAAAATACAACCCCCCCCCAACATTAAAACCCACCACCCACATACCCCTAATCTAACCCAAACCCCCCTTAAAAAAACCTAACACTACACCCCTGAAGATCATCCTACCTTTAGTCGTCTTCACTCAGCCGAGCCACCGATGGAACTGAAGAGGAGATCCGGAGTGGCAGAAGTCATCATCCAAGGGGCGCTGAAGAAATCTTCCATCCGATGAAGGGATCCTCCAAGCGGCGCTGAAGAAGTCTTCGATCTGGGCGATGTTATCTTCCAAGCGGGGTCTTCAATCTTCTTCTTCAGGATCCATCTTCATTCCGCCGACGCGGAACATTCTTCTTTCCCGACGGACTACCGACGAATGAAGGCTCCTTTAAGGGACGTCATCCAAGATGGCGTCCCTTCAATTCCGATTGGCTGATAGGATTCTATCAGCCAATCAGAATTAAGGTAGGAAAAATCTGATTGGCTTATTGAATCAGCCAATCAGATTGATGTTCAATCCGATTGGCTGATCCAATCAGCCAATCAGATTGAGCTCGCATTCTATTGGCTGTTCCGATCAGCCAATAGAATGCAAGCTCAATCTGATTGGCTGATTCATAGTGTGAGTGCTTAGTGACAGGCTAGCAGTAAAGCTGTCAAAAAGCCGAAGAGCAGCGAGATCGGATGAGTGATAACTATCATAGTCCGCTGCTCATCGCCTCGTACTTGGTGCGCGGCTTTTTGACAGCTTTTTTGATAACTGTCAAAAAGCCGAAGAGCAGCGAGATCGGATGAGTGATAACTATCACAGTCCGCTGCTCATCGCCCCGTACTTGGTGCGCGGCTTTTTGAC
The DNA here is from genome assembly GCF_027579735.1 of Bombina bombina. Lineage (NCBI taxonomy): Eukaryota > Metazoa > Chordata > Amphibia > Anura > Bombinatoridae > Bombina > Bombina bombina. The sequence continues at coordinate 532,524,235 of NC_069500.1, read as the reverse complement.
AGCTTTTTTTGATAACTTAGGCAAATTTTTGCAGGTCTGCGGCAGCGATGTGAGGCGAGCTTAGGCGGGCGTATTGGGCCGGCGAAGGCAGGAAAAGTAGACACGTTGATAACTACCCCCCATGATATCAAACATAGAAGTCAAAGAACATTTGGGTAATAGTGATCCTAACATTGTCACATTTGAAATCTCTTTTCATAAGCAATGTCTTAAAGGTTTATCTAAGACTTTTAATTCTAATAAAGCAAAATTCAATGATTTAAGGAAATCATTAAAGGGACATGAAACCCAACATTTTTCTTTCATGATTTAGGTAGAACACACAATTTTAAAGAACTTTCTAATTTACTTCTATTATCTAATCTGTTTCATTCTCTTGGTATCATTTGTTGAAGGAGCAGCATTGCACTTATGGTTTCTGACTAAACACATGGGTGAGCCAATCCCAATCGGTATATATATTCAGCCACCAATCAACAGCTAGAACCTAGGTTCTCTGCTGCTCCTGAGCTTGCCTAGATAAACCTTTCAGCAAAGGATAACAAGAGAAGGAAGCAAATTAAATAATAGAAGTAAATTGGAAAGTTGTTTAAAATTGTATTCTCTATCTGAATCATGAAATCAAATTTTTGGGTTTCATGTTCCATTAAATAACATAAATTGGGACAAAGTATTCTCTAATAAAAATACAGAGGATAAATGGATAACATTTAAAACTTTGTTAAATAAATATACATATCAACAAATACCATATGGTTAGAAAAATTAAAATAAACAATCCAACCATTGGGGCCCATTTAAGAAGCTCTGTATGGAGCTTGTGGGCCTGTGTTTCTGGCGAGTCTTCAGACTCGCCAGAAACACCAGTTATGAAGCAGCGGTCTAAAGACCGCTGCTCCATAACGCTGTCTGCCTGCTCTGAGCAGACGGACAGGAATCACCAGAAATCAACCCGATCGAGTACGATTGGGTTGATTAACACCTCCCTGCTGGCGGCCGATTGGCCGCGAGTCTGCAGGGGGCGGCGTTGCACCAGCAGCTCTTGTGAGCTGCTGGTGCAATGCTGAATACGGAGAGCGTATTGCTCTCCGCATTCAGCGAGGTCTTGCGGACCTGATCCGCAGTGTCGGATCAGGTCTGCAAGACCTTTCATAAATAGGGGCCAATGTGGCTAGATAACAATGTGTTAAGAGAAATTAGGAAAAAACGTAGGGCATTTAAATTATTCAAAGAAAATTGTACAGACTCAACATGCCATATTTATAAGGAATATAACAAAGCATGCAAAAAAGCAATCACATTAGCCAAAATTGAAAATGAAAAATTAATTGCAAAGGATTCTAAGTCTAACCCTAAAAGGTTCTTTACGTACATAAATAGCAAAAAATCTAAGAAGGGCAATATAGGTACATTAAAATGTGAGTAGCGTAGCATGGTTAACAGTGACAGGGAGAAGGCTGATGTACTAAACCAGGCCCAGGTGGAATACACCCAAGGGTGTTAAGGAAATTTAGCACTGTTATAGACAAACCTCTACTCTTAATTTTTCAAGACTCATTATCCTCAGTCATGGTACCCCAGGATTGGCATAAAGCTGATGTGGTGCCACTCTTCAAAAAGGGAAGCAGGGATGATCCAGGAAGCTGTAGACCAGTTAGTCTGACATTAATAGTGGGGAAAATAGTTGAAGGGATTATAAAGGATTATATTGATGAGCACATTCGTGTAAACAAGATTATGAGTTCAAATCAGCATGGTTTTATGAAAAATAGATCATGTCAAACTAATCTAATTAGATTCTATGAGGAAGGAAGTAAAAATATAGATAAAGGGGAATCAGTTGGTGTGATATACTTAGATGTTGCAAAGGCATTTGATACAGTGCCACATGAGAGATTAATGCACAAAATTAAGGGACTGGAAATAGCTGAAAATGTTAGCTCATGGATAAATAACTGGATAAAAGATAGGGAGCAACGAGTAGTAGTGAATGAATCATACTCAGATTGAACAAAGGTAATCAGTAGAGTCCCCCAGGGAACAGTACTGGGTCCTGTTCTTTTTAATATGCTTTATAAATGACTTGGAGCAAGGATTAAATAGTGATATCTCTATTTTTGCAGATGATACTAAGTTAAGTAAGGTCATTAGGTCAGAGCAGGATGAACTTTCGTTACAAAGGGATCTGCAAAAATTAGAAGTATGGGCAGGTAACTGGAAAATGAGATTTAATACAGGAAAATGCAAGGTTCTACATTTTGGAAGTAAAAATAAAAAGGCAACATATTATTTAAATGGGACAAGACTTAGCCAAAACGAGGAGGACAGGGATTTGGGAGTAGTAATATATAACAAGCTAAAGATGGGTGCACAATGCAGGGCAGCAGCTACTAGGGCTAATAAGATACTAGCATGTATTAAAAGAGACATTGATTCAAGGGAGGAAAGCATATTTATGTCACTATATAAATCTCTGGTAAGACCTCACCTTGAGTATGGAGTGCAGTTCTGGGGACTGATCACAAAAAATTATATTGCAGAACTAGAAAAAGTTCAGAGAAGGGCCACAAAGCTAATAAGGAGAATGGAGAATTTAAGCTATGAGGAGAGGCTAGCCAAACTTGGTCTATTTTCTTTAGAAAGAAGGCACTTGAGAGGTGACATGATTACTTTATATAAATATATTCAAGGCCCATATACAGAGATGGCAGAAGCTCTGTTTATTCCAAGAAAATTGTTTGTGACAAGAGGTCACAATTTAAGGTTGGAGGAAAGGAGATTTTATCTCCTGCAATGGAAACATTTTTTCACTGTAAGAGCAATAAAATTGTGGAACTCATTACCAAAGGAGGTAGTGAATGCCAATACTCTAAATTCATTTAAAAATTGTTTGGATACATTTCTAAAACATAAAGAAAAACCAGCGAGCCTCCAGGCAAGGTAAAAGAACCTTTATTACACTTCCATTAGGAACAACAATGAAAGTTAGATAAAAACTGCACGACAAGCAGTGCTGTCAGCCTTACATCTGACGCATTTCGGCTAGTATACTTTAGTCGTAGATGCCTACACAGTGTCTCATTGAGACTTAAATAGCTACTGTGATTTGGCAAAATGTGAGAGGCTGCAGTTCATTAACTTAACAAATTAGTTGATTAATTACGAATGGGCGTCATGTAAAAACTCTAAAAGCTTAACAGAGTATTAATGATTTTACAGTTGTATCATACATTGAAGAAAGAATTAAAACATTCTATACACTCCCACTCCAATTTCCTTACACAATTCAACATATCTTATTTATAGATACCTAAATAAATACCAAACTAAGGAAAGCATACAAACTGCATTCCCTTAGGCGTACCATATAAATGCTAATTTTAAAGGTAATTATTGAGAAAACACTGACGTTGTAAATGGAGTTAGTGAAGAACTGAGAATTTAACTTATTTGATAAAAACACCAGAAGTTAAATCCTTTTCCAAAATTTGATGATATCACCACTGATGTTAAATCCCAGTGGTCTTCTGGTTCTGAGAAGAAATATCCAGAAAGCTTCCCTGTAAAACATTTTAGCTATTTTCTCACCACCTCTGGGACCGACTTGTACACGTTCAATAACACACCAATTAAAGGTATTAACATTTTTATTATGTGAGTGAATAAAGTGTCGCACGAGGTCTGAACAGTCTAAACCTTGCTCAATATTATTATACATTTGGATACATTTCTGTCTAGAAACAAAATTCATGGATATGATTGCTATTATTAAATGAGTCACCTTTTAGTGGGATTATTTAAACTTAACTGGAGCTTTTTGTAAGTATATTAAGATTTGTATAGGTTGAACTCAATGGACTTCAGTCTTTTTTCAACCTCATCTACTATGTTACTATGTTACTATGAAGAATCGATTATGCTTGCTTCTCTCATGGATCCAGTAGACAGACTGGGCCAGATTATGAGTGGAGTGCAAATTAACGCTTCAGTTTGAGCATTAACTGCGCTAGAAGTAAGCTATTTGCGCTTATCCGTTTGCTCTTGTATTACAAGTTGAAAGTAAATAGTTTTTGCTCTCATGCTAACCCGACAAGCGCAAAATGCGTAAGTTCAAATATTGTGTACCCGTTCAGGTATTCCCCCATAAAAGTTAATGGAGAAAAAAACAACCCACTCTCGTGCAAACATGATTACATATTCTCATTTGCGCTAACCCAACATGAAAATATGAATATTTCTACATATATCTGATCATATTTTGGTACAATATATATTGATACCTATATATATAGATAATTATATATAGGTAGAGATATATATATATTAATATATAATTAGAAATACATAGAACATATTCTGCTATGTGCAGAACATTGGAATGTAAAATATTTACAGTAAATATACATGTAAAGCATAAATATGCTTTTACATGTTTTCACTGCACTTATATATATAAATATGTGTACAAATGTATTTAGGTGTTTGTATGTGTATATATGTCTGTAAATACATAAATACATATATACACATATAAATACATACATAAATACATATATATATATATATATATATATATATATATATATACACACATATCTATCTTTAGACATGTATCTGTATGTATGTCTATGTTAAAGCCTTTTGACTGCCTTTGAGCCCTTATAACTTTTGTGTGCAATATTATTATTTTTTTTTAAATATCTTTTATTAGACAGTGTTATTATGAGTGTAACTATACTTTGTAATGTATTTTTTATGTGTTTTGTGACACTTTTGTGTTTCACGAAACAGTTAACCAGAGCTCTGTGGTCGTGGTAATCATTCTAGCATTTACTTTCAATTTGTAATACCAGCGGTAAGCCAGACGAGCGCAAACCCTCACGATAAACCCCTTATCACTCGGCTGCAAATGTTTGTGCTCCACTCGTAATCTAGCCCACTGTATTGTAACTGATAGTGGTGAAGTCAGCACAGTACATGGACTCTGTCAGATGATGGATAAAATATAAAGCTTGTAGCTAGTGCCGGCTTCTGGGAGTGCAGCCAGAGCTGACTCACATGCAGGAATGAGAGTTCCCAAACTAAGCTGTGATTACATTTCAGACACATTAGTCTTGCTTATCTTTTTGTGCAAGTTGAGAGTTCCTTGAATAATTTTGAAACCACAAACTTAATGACTTATTGTTTACTTTAATAATGCTTGAAAAGAATTTGGAACTGCTGGTTGTATTATGTTTGGTAATTCAGTGTATACGCTGTTTTATTGTGGCATGATTACAAGAAGTCAAATGACTGAACCTTTAATGTTCTGATAACTTCCGGTTCATTGTCCTTCATTGTCCTTTTCTTTATTTAACTACTATTAAGGGGATCGAAAAGTCAACACAGAAATGTGCATAAAGGTATTTCAATTTGAAACAAGCATTTTTACACCGTACTTCCACGAACAAAAATTTCTTGTAGTAAACGTTTCTGCGACATATGCACATATTCTATGTGTGACTAAAGAATCAGCATTCAAACGCCAAACTGTCTCAGAGAGCTGGCTGTGTTGTATATAGAGTCAGTGATAACATAATTTGTGTCATTAACTGCTGACTCGAAACAGTGTGGTGTTTGAATGCTGGTGCAAGGGGCTCTCCCAGCATATGCACGTATGCAGCTGAAAAATTACTTTTACTAGATATATTTTTGCTAATGGAAGTGTATTGCAAAAATGCTTCTATTTAAAAATAAATTTTGACCTTTCTATACCTGACTTCAAAATGTCCATCACATTGTCCTTAGCTCCTAAGCTATTTAAATGACTGATCTACACCTAATAAATACAGTAATTACATTGTATTAAATATATTATTATTTAACATTAAGGGCAAGATTACAAGTGGAGCGCTAATTTATCGCCCACCTGTAAATGGACAAAATTGGCCATTTACGGATGCACAATAAATAACCAGCCATTACAAGTGGCTGGTTATTACTATCGCAAGCTTGCGGTAGCAATTAGTGCTTAAAAAATTAACCAGAGGTTAGCCCGATTGTTAATTTTTAATATGTTCCCCAATTGCCCCCATAATAAAATGTGAGGTCCCTTTTTTAAAATAAAAAAATGTAGCATCTTTTAAAAAAAAAAAAAAAATTGCACTAAGCAGGGTGTGAGGTTTTAGGAAAAAACGGCATAAGAGAAAAGTGCCTTTACCTTGCGGTCTATGGGGACTGTGTTATCCCTGTAAATATATATGTATATCCTTATATACGTATATATACATATATATTTATGTGCTAATTTGTGTATATATATATATATATTTAAATTTCGCTGCGCTAGGTTCTGTGCCGTGTCTGACGGCATGAGAACTATGCTCCCATTGGAGCCTATGGAAGCGCGCTCTTGTGAGCACAAAGCTTCCGTGCAATGTTCGCATTGCACCTAACTTGTAATACCAGTGCACATTTGCGTGTGCTGGTATTACTGACTGGAGTGCAAATATTGCGCTTGAGAAAACAATATTTTGCACTCCACTCGTAATCTGGCCCTAATACAGATATTTATATCTTAGCAACACAATATATGTGATAAAATATAACCAGGTAGTTTTCTATATTTACCAAATATTACTACATATCCATAAACAAATTGTATGTACTATAAATTTCAAGAAAATGTGGACAATATGGCACATGGTCACTTCAGGCCCTCCAAAGTTTTTGCATTGCCCTCAGCACCTCTGAGCAGCAAACAGACATTAATAACTTGTTATCAAAGGAATTCAGTAGACATGTGCACAGCGGAAAAATTCATTTTGGTTCGTTTTGAACCGATTCTGATTTTTTTTAATTTAGTCAATTCGAATTCGGATACATTTGAATGTATTCATTTCTGAATCATTCGGATTCGAATAAATTTGGATGTATTCGGATGTATTTGTTTCGGATTCGATTTGTAAATTCATAAGTTTGGTATGTGTTATGTTGATTCAGATGGTTCCAAGTTACACAAACGGAATTATTTCACTGTTCTTTCTCACTAAATATCACTAAATTTAATTTTTATGCTGAATTGTGATTAGTTCTAGGCCATTCGAATGTAACGAATAAATCCAAACTAATTCGGATTTATTCTTATCAAATGCATTTGGATTAGTTTCACTGCGTTGCTAGGGTAATTTGGAAACTCGAATCGATTTGAATCACCAAATTTGTCGAATTCGTCCAAATTTCGATTCGGGAAAGAAACGCACATGTCTAGAATTTAGTACCAAACTCTGCATTAGGTAATGTGTCCCTGGCATCCATATATGAGGAATAGGAAGGTTTATATGAATTAGAAGTTGAGGAAAGGGAAGCAACAGTGCCTGTTCTGTACTGTGAAACCTACAGTTTTATGCGATTGCAGCGGCTCAAAATGAACAATGAAAAAAACCTGTCTTCTTTTAAAACAATATTTACATTGTATTGTTTTGTATTACATTGTATTGTACTGTAAACCGGGAAACTTGGGGCCACTGTCTTCTGTGGGATATTAAAATCCCTACACGAAATTATGTTCCTAAAAATAAAAAATACACCACAATTAAAAACATGTTTATATATAGGAATCTATCTATCTATCTGTTTAAAAATACTTATAACATATTCCCCTATGTGCAGAATATTGTAATGTGAAATATTTACAGTAAATACACAGTAACACTTTATTAAATATGAAAATTGTATAAATATGCTTTTACATGTTTTCATCTACTTAACTGCAAAGGGCTCCAATGCACATATATATATTATATTTGGCCATTTTTTGACATTGATGTTTTTCCAGTATGAACTTGCCTACACATAGATCATTTGTTCAATAAGGTGGGTGGGGATCTGTACCCTGAATGGGTTTTGTAGTTATAATTATGAGCCCAGCGAAACCGGAAGTGGAGAGCCAGTGCACATCTGGTTGGGGCTGGATGTAATGTTTGGCACAGTTTTGATAGATGTGGGAGGTATGTGCTTGTTAAGTTGTCACTATATATTGTGTAAGTGTTTATCACATTTGTCACTTTTTTTGATCTGATGAAAGGGACTTGAGTTCCCTGAAACCTCATCTAATAAATGTGACCTTGCTTTGGAAAAAGTCCTGAGAGTGCATTATTATTGGAAGCAGGGCTGCCACTAGACATTTTGGGGCCCCTGACTTAGCCATTGATCAGCCCCCCCCCCCCCCCCCACCTTTGACATCTGCAATTTTTGACCAAGTGATTAAAACGTATATGCACTTATTATTAAGTGTAGTCAATCTTGGAAATGTTGTAAAGGTAGTAACACACAAACACAGAAACACACATACACACTCATACACTGAAACACACACTCACACACAAGGATTCACATATAGACACTCTAGCAGACACACAAAGAAATACACAAACACACTCAGACATTGAAACTCAGCACTTGTTTACATTGACATGACAAGTAATGAGGTAGACTACAGTTTTGTCAAAAAAGGAGATTTACATTACAAAATATGGAGTTCTGATTACCTTTTTGTCAAGGAAGATGCCAACTAAATGATGACAACAGCATGCAGTGGCGGAAAGGAAGGGCCCTGAACTGCCTAAACAATAATTGAAAGGTTAAATGGTGGATTGGTGATTTCCGGAAAGGTCTCATTAGTCTCAAAGTATGTAGAAAAATGTGAATAATCAGTAGTAAGGTCAAAATGTCCTAAAAAGTAACAGACAATGGACACACACAAACTCAAACACAAACTTGCACATACACCCAAGGAAACACAGACAGAGACAGCCTCAGAAAACACACAAAGACATACACATACACACACATACAGACACCCACAGAAAACACACAAAGACATACACACACAGAGAGACAACCACATAAAACAAACGAAGACATACATACAAACACACCCTCACTGAGACATCAACAGAAAACACACACAGACATATGCACACAGCCTCACAGAGACACCCACAGAAAATACATACAGAGACATACACACCCACCCTCACAGAGACATCCACAGAAAACACACAAAGACATACACACCTACCCTCACAGAGGCATCCAGAGAAAATACACAAAGACATACATACACACACCCTCACAGAGACACCCATAGAAAAAGTACAAAGACATACGCACACACCCTCATAGACATCCACAGAAAATGAACAAAGACATACACATCCATCCTTACAGAGAGACCCTCAGAAAAAAAAAACATACACACTCATAGTGAACATTTTATAAGTACGTGAATAGAGACCCTGTCAATCTGCAACTATTCACTGCACTCTGGTGTTTTTTACTCTCCTGTAACTCTCTTCTGGTACGTGAATAGAGACCCTGTCAATCTGCAACTATTCACTGCACTCTGGTGTTTTTTACTCTCCTGTAACTCTCTTCTGGTACGTGAATAGAGACCCTGTCAATCTGCAACTATTCACTGCACTCTGGTGTTTTTTACTCTCCTGTAAATCTCTTCTGGTACATGAATAGAGACCCTGTCAATCTGCAACTATTCACTGCACTCTGGTGTTTTTTACTCTCCTGTAAATCTCTTCTGGTACGTGAATAGAGACCCTGTCAATCTGCAACTATTCACTGCACTCTGGTGTTTTTTTACTCTCCTGTAACTCTCTTCTGGTACGTGAATAGAGACCCTGTCAATCTGCAACTATTCACTGCACTCTGGTGTTTTTTTACTCTCCTGTAACTCTCTTCTGGTACGTGAATAGAGACCCTGTCAATCTGCAACTATTCACTGCACTCTGGTGTTTTTTACTCTCCTGTAACTCTCTTCTGGTACATGAATATTTACATAGAGCAAATTATTTTATTTTTTAATTTAGTCCTACATCTGTTGTACTGTTATTCGAGTTCTTATTTCTAATGTTCATTTAATTGCCATGTGATGTTCAATCCTTATCAATACTTGCTATTATTCTAAAATGTATAGCTGTCTTTTTCCATAGTTTTTAACCTCCCCCAAATTTTATTGTCTGTTTACTTAACATCTCACCCTGACCAGACCAGAATCTAACTTTCCAATTGGCCTTTCCAATTGACCTTTATTAGCAATCAACTAAATTTAGTGGACTCAGCTGACTGCCCTCCATGCATATATTCCATACCAGTCTGGCCTGTGCATTGCTATAACAACATATGTTCACATTTTCAAAGTGAACATTTTATAAGTGAGGCACTAGCAATAGAATTATACAAGAATTAAGTGAACATTTTATAAGTGAGGCACTAGCAATAGAATTATACAAGAATTAAGAGAACATTTTATAAGTGAGGCACTAGCAATAGAATTATACAAGCATTGAACAAGGATTGGGCAAGGGGCAAGAAAAAGGCAGGTACTTTTGTAATATTATGTTTGATATACCTTATTGTTTTCTAATGCAATTGCTACTGTAATACTGTGCCTTATGTGTTTAACTTGTTCCCTCTTTTGTAAAAATGCCTAATATCTTCTTTTTCCTTTTTGCTGCCTTCTGTCTCTATAACAAACTACATTATTCAATTACTCTTAAACTCACCTTACTTTTGTACTCATGACCTTTACCTATTCCTAAACACTCTCTCTCCCCCCTGCACCTTGTCTCAAAAACAATCTTACTACTGCAAATCTGTATCTCATCTCATGTCACTCTCCCTCTTGCTTTTACTAACTGCTGGTGACATCTCCCCTAATCCTGGTCCCCAACAACTGCCTAGCCGTGCACATCCATGTATACCATCCCACAGACTCAAAAAAACAAAACTCTGACAACCTTACTCACATTCCTCTTGCATCAAAAGTCACTTCCCCTTTCACTTATGCACTTTGGAACTCTCGTTCTGTTTGTAACAAACTCACTTCTATACATGACCTCTTTAACTCCCGCTCCCTCAACCTTCTGGCCCCAACAGAAACCTGGCTCTCTCCCCAAGACACAGCATCCACTACTGCTCTGTCACATGGGGGTCTCCACTTCAGCCACACTCCTAGGTCTGGTAATAGACAAGGAGGTGGTGTAGGTATTTTACTTTCCTCTCGTTGCACCTTTCAACAAATACATCCCATCTCTTCCCTCACATTTTCCTCATTTAAAACCCACAATTCGCTTATTCTCTCCTCTTTCTATACGTGTTGCAGTCATATACCGTCCTCCTGGCTCCTCAACTCAATTTCTAGATTACTTAGCTGCCTGGCTACCTTATTTCCTTTCCTCAGACACCCCTTCCCTCATTCTTGGTGACTTCAACATCCCTCTTGACAATCCCACTGCCTCCTCTGCAAAACAACTTCTGCAACTCACTTCCTCTTTTGGTTTGTCACAATGGACTGATTCTACCACTCACAAAGATGGTCACTCCCTTGATCTGATCTTTAGCTATCGATGCACCCTCTCAAACTTCACAAACTCCCCCTTTCCTCTTTCTGACCACCATCTCCTTACTTGCAACATATCATCCCTCCCTACAACTCTCCCTCCTTCTGCTCCTCACACCAAACTTCACAGAAGCATTATGTCATTAGATCAACAACAGCTTTCTAACTCCCTCAAACCTCTCCTCTCATCCTTCTCCTCCTTTTCATGCCCTGACCAATCTATCTGCCACTATAATTCCACCCTTACATCAGTCCTAGACAATCTCGCCCCTCTTACCATAGCTCGGAAATCAAACACTCATCCTCAGCCCTGGCATACTCCTCTGACACGATACCTACGCAGATGTTCCCGTACTGCTGAGCGGCACTGGAGAAAATCTAGGAGTTCAGCTAATTTTCAACATTACAAATTTATCTTGAACTCCTACTACTCTGCCCTTAATTTCCATAAGCAACACTACTTCTCTACTCTTATCTCTAATCTTTCTTCAAACCCAAAACGTTTGTTCTCCACTTTCAATACTCTTCTCCGCCCTCCCCCACCTCCTAATACAACTTCTCTGTCAGCTCAAGACTTTGCCAACCACTTCAATAACAAAATCGACCCCATCAGAAATGAAATCAGCTCTCAACATAATTCCACTCTCTCACCCCCTCAAATGCTCTCAATCAACCACAACCCACATAACCTTAAACTTAGCTCATTCTCCCCTGTTACTGAGGAAGAAGTTTCAGCACTTATACTGCGCTCTCACCTCACTACCTGTCCCCTTGACCCTATCCCATCACAGCTACTCCCCTCCCTCTCTGCCACCCTTACCCCTATACTCACCCACACTTTCAACCTCTCCCTCAGCACCGGTATATTTCCCTCATCGCTGAAACATGCACTGGTCACACCTATCCTCAAAAAACCTTCCCTTGATCCTACCTCCCCATCCAACTACCGCCCTATTTCACTCCTCCCTCTTGCATCAAAGCTTCTCGAAAAACTAGCTTATGCACGCCTATCCCATTTCCTTACAATAAACTCCCTCCTTGACCCATTGCAATCTGTATTTCGTCCCCATCACTCAACAAAGACAGCAATTGTTAAGGTTACCAATGACCTAATTACAGCAAAATCAAAAGGCCACTTCTCTCTGCTTATCCTCCTTGATCTGTCCACAGCCCTTGACACTGTTGACCACCCTCTCTTGCTCCAAACCCTCCAATCCTTCAACATATGTGACACAGCCCTCTCGTGGCTCTTTTCCTACCTGTCAAACCGTACCTTTAGTGTAGCCTTCTCTGGGGCCTCCTCTGCCCCGTCACCACTTTCTAAGGCTCTGTCCTCGGTCCCCTTCTCTTCTCAATCTACACATCATCACTAGGTTCCCTAATAAAGTCCCACGGTTTACAATATCATTTGTATGCCGATGACACCCAAATCTACTTTTCTGCACCAGACCTTTCTCCTTCCTTGCTAACCCGTGTCACTAACTGTCTTTCTCACATCTCCTACTGGATGTCCTCTCACTACCTCAAGCTAAATCTCTCCAAAACTGAGCTCCTTATTTTCCCCCCTTCTTCTAAACTCTCCACCCCAAATCTCTCTATAGCTGTCGACAACTCCATCATTACCCCTACCCCGCATGCCCGATGTCTCAGGGTCACATTTGACTCAGATCTTTCTTTCACTCCTCACATTCAGTCATTGGCTAAAGCCTGCCGCTTCCACCTTAAAAACATCTCTAAAATTAGACACTTCCTTACACAAGACACAACTAAGATTTTAATCCACTCTCTCATTCTCTCCCACCTCAATTACTGCAATTCTGTCCTCTCTGGTCTCCCCACCTACCACCTAGCTCCTTTACAATCCATAATGAATGCCTCTGCCAGACTCATCTTCCTTACACGTCGCTCTTCATCTGCTGCACCTCTCTGCCAATCTCTTCACTGGCTTCCTCTTGCCTCTAGGATCAAACACAAAATTCTCATTCTGACATACAAAGCCCTCAACTGCACTGCTCCCCCCTATATCTCAGACCTTGTCTCCAGATACTCTCCCTTCTGTCCCCTTCGCTCTGCTCACAACCTCCTACTCTCCTCCTCTCTTGTCACCTCATCACACTCCCATTTACAGGACTTCTCCAGACTGGCTCCCATCTTGTGGAACTCTTTGCCTTGCTCCACAAGTCTCTCTTCTAGTTTTAAAAGCTTCAAGTGCTCCCTAAAGGCTCTACTGTTCAGAGATGCATACAACCTACGCTAACCTTTCTTTATACCAGTTCCTCTCCTCCATTGCTATCCCCTGAACCCCCTTAGTATGTAAGCCTAAGAGTCCAGCTGTTTGTTGATCACCTTCTCAAGAGCTGACTACAACAGTGCAACTCTTGGCAGGGCTCTCTACCCATTTGATCCCTATAATTGTTTTGTTGTACTCCGTCTTTGTTAATAGCGCTGCGGAATCTGTTGGTGCTCTACAAATTACTGATAATAATAGAGACACAAACAAAAGCACAAAGACATAAACACAGACACCCACAGAAACACTCGCATGAGGTAAAATGTCTGCACATAGCATCCCCTAAATCAACAGTGTGTGACATGCATGATAAAAATATTGCTGAAATTAAGAGATCACATATATATAGATCACACATTTTTGACATATGTTTGTTTTTTCCCCCATTTTCCCTAACCAAGAGTGCCACTTCAAATATGGATGTACAAATGTTCCCATCTGTCAGCTTTACTTATGGATTTTGAAAATACTGTACTCTATATGGTCTTGGTGGAACCATAAGCTGTGGTACCCAGTCTCATACTAACCATTAGATCTGGTTAAATGCAGGATTTAGGCTTCTTTGTATGTATTTCAAAATGAAGTCAGCTGTAGAGTTAGCCTGTCTCATTTCAAACACTGAGCAATCTTAGTCTGAAATTATACATAACATTTTATGCAGATGTAAAAATCTTAGATAAAATGCCTCCTTGCATCTGGAAAGTCCTTGCATAAAGGGGCAGTAAACTGGAATGTAAAAAAGTGCTTTTATGGACCACTGGCCCCACCATACAACTGCTACCACACTGAAGTTACAATCCGAAATTGCATAAAAAATAAAAAACATTTACTAAGTAAGTCCTACCTCCTCTGCAAATGAAAGTGATCTGCCAAGTGCCAAGTCTGTCTCACACTGTGCATAGTGGTTTAGTGCTCAGAAATCCTCTCAAATGCTAATGCTTTACTCCTTGTAATAACATTTCCCACGCTCAATAGTCTAGATTTGAAGGAATTTTGGAAGTGAAAAAAGAAAAAAATTTCTCAGGGACTATCATGAATCCAAACAAAATACTTCCAGTACTAATTTAGACACTAATGTGGAGGAAGAGGATGATCTGTGGGATGATGTGGATCCCTCTTATATACAGGCTGTTCCAAATCCTCCCATTAGAGAGTCAGCGAGTACAGCCATTCCTCATGCAATGTCGAAACTTAAAAATAGACACAGATCACGTGTCCTTCGTACAAAAACACGTACCTTTTCATCAAACACACAGGGTCCCTGGAAATTTAAATATTTTGTGAAATCCAATGAATATGTTCCTAATTATCATATGGACTCACAGTGATACAGCTCCTGGTTGAATGTGCTGGTGAAGACGAGGGTAGCTGCCAAACTCCCCAAATAGTATATATTCAATTATTGGTCGGTCCACAGCACTTAGATTAAAAGTTCACTTTATTGGATACAGATAAAACAAAGAAAGTGATGTTTCAGGGTTGCCCCTTTAATCATGCATGTATGATTAAAGGGGCAACCCTGAAACGTCACTTTCTTTGTTTTATCTGTATCCAATAAAGTGAACTTTTAATCTAAATGCTGTGGACCGACCATTGATTGAATATTTCCTAATTATCATAGGGAAAAACAAGATTCGAGATTAAAAACAAGAATCGGGTTATACATCTTACAATAACCATCATCATAACTATCACAAATAATCACATAATAATTTTTATAATAGAAATATTTCTCATAATCATCAAAAAAGATTTCACAAACAAGATAATTATGCTCCAAACAGAAGATATTCCCACAATAATCATAAAGAGTTCACCAATAGATCCTATACACAGGGACAAAAGGGAGCATGTGACTCCAATCCCTAGACTTTTTTAGGGGCAAACCTGCACCTAAAAGATTATCGACATACATCCAACATTATGAGGACTCCGCCCATAATATAAAACCTACAAAACAAACACCAGGTAGTGAACCTAAGACCAGAATAGGCGAGGGAATCTCCACTACACAACACAAATCACAAAAAAGAAAAGAACTAGTAGAGGGACCAGAGGAGGAAATATGGTTAAACATAGACACAAGAAGAAAGAAAACAGGGAAAAAAGGGTACCATGCAAATTAGTTAAATTCTTCAATCTATCCAGTGTTCCCCTGGGAGACAAATAATGTGCAGTCCTTAGAAAGGGCCTCAACTTTGCTCCAACAAAAGGCCCAAACCCATTTGACCTTTTTATAGATTTTCACAAATTTATTAGGAAAATTACTCTCCAGAGACACTTTGAAAAAGCAAGATCAAATGATCTCACAAATAGCCTAGGGCAAAACCTGGGTGAATTAACAGTTAAAGATATCTGAAGGTTCTAATTGCGCTTGAAGAGTTTGAACTTGAAAATTTACATTTTATGAATGGAATCATAGAGGATTCTCATAATTTTGAATTTTCTACTACACATAGCATACATTCCAACTTAAAACCCAATTCCACTTTTTTTCCCAGTTCACTCTAAGGGTAACTTCATCTCCAAATTTAGTGAATTAGTGCTTAAAGATCTGCAATAATTATGTACATCATATAAAATAAAAAAGATAATTTAAAATTACATGAAAAAAACAGTCCTAAAAAACTAAAAGAAGACACCGATATCATCATCAGGGAAGCTAACAAGGGCGGAGGAATAGTCATCCAAGATAGGGATGGCTATTTGAAGGAAGCCCTTCACCTTTTTAAAAAAAAAAAAAAAAAACTATTTTCTTTTTAGCAACAAGTTTTATCTTCAAACCAGTGGCACGGCGATGGGCACCATTATGGCACCAAGTTATTCCAACCTTTATATGGGCCACTGGGAACAAAATTACATCTACGAGAACAATCCCTTCACTAACAACATTGTCTGGTGGGGTCGTTTTATCGACAATATTATAATGATCTGGGATGGTGATGTTGATCTGAACCCTAGACTTTATAATACACGTCAATAATAATGATATGAATTTGCAGTTCACATGTAGGGGCCTATTTAACAAAGGTCTGTCGGACCTGATCTGACAGTGCGGATCAGGTCCGACAGAACTCGCTGAATGCGGAGAGCGATATGCTCTCCGTATTCAGCATTGCACCAGCAACTCTTGTGAACTGCTGGTGCAACGCAGCCCCCTGCAGATTCGCGGTCAATCGGCCACCAGCAGGGGGGTGTCAATCAACCCGATCGCACTCAGGCTCACCAGAAACATGGGCCCTCAAGCTCCATCCGGAGCTTGATAAATGGGCCTCATAGATTTGAACAACAGAGTATAGAATCTCTAGATCTTACTCTCTTTTCATAAGGAAACTAATAGTAATAGCTACCTATCAGCAGATAGTGGTCATTATCCACCATGGATAACTAATATACCTTACGGACAGTTTCAGCGGCTCAGACAAAACTGTGCGAAACTTGAAGACTTTGATACAGAGTCTTCCCTAATCCCTTCTGAAGGAGAAATTTGTCTCTAAACAGTACCCAAAAAACTTTTAGACAAATCCATAAAAAGAGCTAGAGCTTTAGACAGGGATTTTCTTTTAGCTAAATCTAGCCTGAATGAAAACTCAAAAAACAGAGAAATAACCAAACCTAAATTTAAACTTGGAGTCATCACCACTTATAATGAAGCAGCTCCCGAAATCAAAACAATTCTACAAAAACATTGGCCGGTCCTCAGACAAGATAAAATCCTACATAACATCATAGGGGATAAACCATTGGTAACTTTCAGAAAGAACAAAAGTATCAACAATTTACTTGCCCCAAGCAAGCTCAGAACAAGAGAAAATACAAGGAACTAGTTAGATAAAAATATGGTAGGTTTCTTTAAATGCAACAGGAACAATTGTTCCAGTTGTATACATGCTTATGGGGGAACTAGACAGACCAAAACCATTTCTGCCACTGCAAATAATAAGATCTGCAGATTGGAATAGCTAACTAACTGCAAAACTACATTTGTGGTGTACATTCTCCAGTGCAGCTGCAATTTGCAGTATATAGGGCGCACAAAACGCGCTTATAAGAAGAGACTAGCAGAACACATTTCCAATATTAAAATGTCTTTTAAAGATCACAGTCTCTCTTCGCATTTTTCAGTAGTACACAATAGTGATCCAGAATGCCTCAGGGGTTCAATCTTGGAATTTATCCCTCCACCCAAACAGGGAGGAGATAGATTGATGAAACTCCATCAAAGGGAAACATTTTGGATACACTATTTCAATACACAAATTCCTCATGGTCTTAATAAAGATACTGTATCAATATTGTGGCCTTTCTATAGGGGAACCTGTAACAACATGTTGTCAAGACAACACCTGAAGATTGCCATTACTAAATTGAAACATTACTTTAGTAGGACTCAGGCTTCCTTTTTGTTTCACCTGGACACTACTTGACTTTTAGACGATTACTAATATATATTTTTGGTAACCCATGCTTGATTAGTGTATAGACTTTGATACCTGCGCATTTTAATAGTTTTTATCAAATTGCACTAGTGTCAGTCTAGGTTCTAGTTTTAGTAATAACACTTAGTTTGTTCTTGTAAAGATATAAATATAAAAACGATACGTTTTTAAATATGCACCTAGAAGTGTTTTAGCATTTATTAGTTGTTGTTACATATTGGCTAAGCATCTCCCTGGAGCTTTTCATCTGTCATAGGTCCGTTTTTTCAGACCACTACTTTCAGATTGCTTTTTTCTAAATGAACGTCAATATTGATGCGCACTGTTAAGTTTGGGTTTTAAAACATGCAGTTACATAACGCCCAGGGAGATTCACTCCTTACACTATTTTCAATCATTCTTCATTACCTGAATATTTTATACAAAGCCAGATAATATTCCTCTCAGTATGCCCAGAATGATCTTCCAGCAATGTGTACACATTGAGGTCAATTTAACAAAGGTCTTGCGGACCTGATCCGACAGTGCGGATCAGGTCCGCAAGACCTTGCTGAATGCGGAGAGCAATACGCTCTCCGTATTCAGCATTGCACCAGCAGCTCACAAGAGCTGTTGGTGCAACGCCGCCCTCTGCAGACTCGCGGCCAATGGGCTGCCAGCAGGGAGGTGTCAATTAACCTGATCGTACTCGATCGGGTTGAATTCCGGCGATTCCTGTCCGCCTGCTCAGACTTGTGTTTCTGGCGAGTCTCCAGAAACACGGCCCTTCAAGCTCCAATCGGAGCTTGATAGATAGGCCTCATTGTATATTTTTATATTTATGTATTTTAGGTATTTTATGTGTTTTAATTGAATGCTGGTTTTCTATATACATATATACATGTATTACGGTAGAACTTTTTACTATTCAGATGTTGTTTAATAAACGGCCTTTGGACGCACCCCCTTCACGCCATACAGGGAGTGCAGAATTATTAGGCAAATTAGTATTTTGACCACATCATCCTCTTTATGCATGTTGTCTTACTCCAAGCTGTATAGGCTCGAAAGCCTACTACCAATTAAGCATATTAGGTGATGTGCATCTCTGTAATGAGAAGGGGTGTGGTCTAATGACATCAACACCCTATATCAGGTGTGCATAATTAATAGGCAACTTCCTTTCCTTTGGCAAAATGGGTCAAAAGAAGGACTTGACAGGCTCAGAAAAGTCAAAAATAGTTAGATATCTTGCAGAGGGATGCAGCACTCTTAAAATTGCAAAGCTTCTGAAGCGTGATCATCGAACAATCAAGCGTTTCATTCAAATTAGTCAACAGGGTCGCAAGAAGCGTGTGGAAAAACCAAGGCGCAAAATAACTGCCCATGAACTGAGAAAAGTCAAGCGTGCAGCTGCCAAGATGCCACTTGCCACCAGTTTGGCCATATTTCAGAGCTGCAACATCAATGGAGTGCCCAAAAGCACAAGGTGTGCAATACTCAGAGACATGGCCAAGGTAAGAAAGGCTGAAAGACGACCACCACTGAACAAGACACACAAGCTGAAACGTCAAGACTGGGCCAAGAAATATCTCAAGACTGATTTTTCTAAGGTTTTATGGACTGATGAAATGAGAGTGAGTCTTGATGGGCCAGATGGATGGGCCCGTGGCTGGATTGGTAAAGGGCAGAGAGCTCCAGTCCGACTCAGACGCCAGCAAGGTGGAGGTGGAGTACTGGTTTGGGCTGGTATCATCAAAGATGAGCTTGTGGGGCCTTTTCGGGTTGAGGATGGAGTCAAGCTCAACTCCCAGTCCTACTGCCAGTTTCTGGAAGACACCTTCTTCAAGCAGTGGTACAGGAAGAAGTCTGCATCCTTCAAGAAAAACATGATTTTAATGCAGGACAATGCTCCATCACACGCGTCCAAGTACTCCACAGCGTGGCTGGCAAGAAAGGGTATAAAAGAAGAAAATCTAATGACATGGCCTCCTTGTTCACCTGATCTGAACCCCATTGAGAACCTGTGGTCCATCATCAAATGTGAGATTTACAAGGAGGGAAAACAGTACACCTCTCTGAACAGTGTCTGGGAGGCTGTGGTTGCTGCTGCACGCAATGTTGATTGTGAACAGATCAAAACACTGACAGAATCCATGGATGGCAGGCTTTTGAGTGTCCTTGCAAAGAAAGGTGGCTATATTGGTCACTGATTTGTTTTTGTTTTGTTTTTGAATGTCAGAAATGTATATTTGTGAATGTTGAGATGTTATATTGGTTTCACTGGTAAAAATAAATAATTGAAATGGGTATATATTTGTTTTTTGTTAAGTTGCCTAATAATTATGCACAGTAATAGTCACCTGCACACACAGATATCCACCTAAAATAGCTATAACTAAAAACTACTTCCAAAACTATTCAGCTTTGATATTAATGAGTTTTTTGGGTTCATTGAGAACATGGTTGTTGTTCATTAATAAAATTAATCCTCAAAAATACAACTTGCCTAATAATTCTGCACTCCCTGTATATGTGGGATCCAACAAGGCAGTTTGCCACGTAGTTCG
The DNA here is from genome assembly GCF_027579735.1 of Bombina bombina. Lineage (NCBI taxonomy): Eukaryota > Metazoa > Chordata > Amphibia > Anura > Bombinatoridae > Bombina > Bombina bombina. The sequence goes on along the minus strand of NC_069500.1, from coordinate 532,503,562 downwards.
TAGGCATGTCCCTTTATCCCCTCCTATACAATCTTAGCGGAGAAGCACTGGCGGGCCCGTCAGGGGCTACGCCCAATGGTATTAGCATTACTTAACGTCACTCAGAATATCTTCCAATCGCGAGTAGAACCGGAAGCCCACTGATCGCACGCAGGAGTACTTCAGAAGCCTGGGATGCCACTGTTCACTACCTCTGATGAAGAAGACATAGAGCTTTGAAACGCATCAGGCTTGTGGTGGGCATCCCGGTTCTACCTTGCAACTTTTCTGTGCGACTATTCACCTGTATTTTATCTTACCTCATCGGATTGAGGTCTTAACTTGTAAGGATTCACTTTTATGTTTTCTACCTGGGTATAATAAATGATAATGCACTATTAGTGCGCTATTTTGTGTGTGTGGGCTGGTTCTTCTCCTGGGCTATCGGGCTACACGAGTGGATCCCCTGCGGAACATCTTCAAGAGTGGATTTCAAAACCTTCGGTCCGGCGTCATACTTTCTCTAGTGGAGGAGGCTGCGTTGCAAGGTTCGGATCGTGTCTTTCCCAGCAAGAGTTCTGTACAGGCCCTTGTTCCGGTGGTTATTTTCATCCCAATTTGGACTCAACTACTCATATGATTGAGGTTACTTCTAGTAAGTGAGCACTGCCTTAAGGGATTGGATCAGTGTGTGTGGGGTATACTGCTACAGACACCGGGCATCCATCTGGCTGCCAATACTTTTAGGCATTTGTTTCCTTTGCCTTTGGACTGTATACATTCATTTGGTATCATTTGTGGAACTTTGTTTATATTGCATATTGGCCTAGAGGACTCTCATTGCAGTTTTGTTTGCACTAGGCACATACCTTTGAGTATAGAGCCTCCCCATGACATTTAATACCTTTTTTACCATCTGTCATTTTGCTGCCATTTGTGTGTACGAGTTACATTTACCTAGCCTATATTCACATACGTGGGATTAGTTTGTCTATTCATTGTGGTATTTGTATATAGGAATTTATTAATTTATTTATCTACTTACTAATATATATCTGAAGCTACCAGGATGGACTTGTATCTCTTTTTGTGCGCTTGACTTCCTCTTGTTGCTGTATCATTTTTTACTCGCCAGGGGTTCTATGCCCAGTGAGAGTCTGTTTATAGCTACACAAACGAGATACATGTCTTTCCTGTAGAGGCCTAGCGCTTCCTTGCTCTTGTTTGTGTATATATATATATATATATATATATATATATATATATACACAATATACCCACAATTCCCTGCTCTAATAGGTTTATTATTTATCTAGAACCTGTACTAATGTATTGAAACTTACGAGTTTCAGTTCACACATGTAAAGGGATGATTTTACATTTAACATTTAAGTGATAGCCTAAAGATCCTTATAGCTATGAATTGGAAGAGTACTGTCATTCCAACTATTGCCCAATGGTTGCAAGAATATAATCACTTAATATTATTAGAGGAATAGTTTTATATTAAACATCGTTGTATAGCCATATATATCCAAGTGAAAGAAACTTGGGAGACCTATCTGAGGAAATCTATACACAACACCATATTAAGTTAAAATGTATATATTGCTTTTGTCACATGATTGAGACGTTGATGATGTGAATGTTTCAAGTATTTTTTTTGATTATATACAACAGTCTAATCTGGTTTAGTAGACACAGGAAGTACACAGAGAATGTGATCAGCAGAGAATCATAGGAGTCCTCGGTTTTCAATTTGACTTTGATTGTTTGATTGTTTTGATATGTTTTACTACATATTGTTCACTTTAAAAGTATACATTTGTACATGACTGTTGATTCAAACTATATGTAACATCATTATAATGTTTACATATTTTTTCTTTCTCAAAATAAAAACAAGTTAAAAAAAAATCACCAGTGGATACCTTTACAATAGCAATATTATGACAATGTTTTGAACATCAGGCCCTTCATGAGTTAATTGCAATGTTAAGTGAACAAACTGCATTCAAACACAGGCAGTCATCATCAAGATTCAATTAATTAGCTGTCATGTTTTACTTTCATTTCAGCTGTGTATTATTTTGCTTCTGTGAAACCTGGGAAAAATGTGTTCCTTATAGATGTTACCTTTTATCCAGGAACCAGCTTGGCTAATTTAAATGGTGGTTTTTAAAATGCATTAGAACAGTGTTTTTCAACCAGTGTGCCGTGGCACACTAGTGTGCCATGAGAGAACCTCAGGTGTGCCGCGGCAGACTGACAACAGTGCGGGGATGTCCCTCTTTCAAATATTGAAATATTGGGAGGTATGTGACAGGCTCATCAGGCATCATTTACAACCATGACATTGACATTCATTCACAGACAATCATTATGATTGTTTGTGAATGAATGTCAATATGTCATGTATAGTTTGTAGGAGGCATGGCATGACAGCACAGTACAGTGTGTGTGTGTGTGTGTATATATATATACTGTATATATATCCTGTATTAGGCTACAATGTGTGATTTTGTTAAATTTTGGGATGGTGGTGTGCCGCAGGATTTTTTAATGTAAAAAAGTGTGCCACGGCAAAAAAAAAGGTTGCAAATCACTGCATTAGAATGTCTGATGCTTGTTATTTATTTCCCTCACCTTTTGCCCCCATGTTCTCTATAACAATGTTAAACTGAAAACATTTTGGCCTGTTGTATAATTTATAAGTGACTGTGCTCAGGAGCAGGTCTATCCTCTGCCTCTATTTCAGTTTGTTGTTGTTTTGTACTTAGAGGGCTGTGGCTGCACCACACTGATGAGGCTCACTGAAGACCAACACAATTGTTTTTGCTGTGTTCCCTATTTAAAGGAGGATTTTCTGGTAATTCAGGGATAGACTGTCTTTTTTAGGCAGGACCCGGCTATGAAAAGTACTCAGGTGGTCACTTTCCAAAGAAAAAGTTACTGAGCCATTGTTCATTCCTGGTTAAGCAATTTTCCTTGTTTAAACACACTGAGATAGAAACAGGGAGGGGGGGGCAGACCCTTAGTAATTTCTCTAGACACATACAAAATAGGGAAATGGACTGCACTCTCAAACTGGACTGGGTACACATTCCATGAACCTGCAAAACTCATAGACAGCTGTACAGCATTCAGTGACTATGGCAGTTTACCCCAAATAAATCTGGGTGCAAAGCCCTTATGGCAAATTACAAAACAAAATAACACAACACACAGAAAGTCTGGCCCACTGTTGCAAGCACACAGCTAGATTAAAAACACAATATTTATATAAAATGTTATATATTTGGTATATTAGCATTAAATAAAAAAATTTTTTTTATCACCATCAATTATATATTTATTTATGTGTTTGTTTTTATATATCACAAACTTTATCAATGTCATATTTTTGTATTGATTATTAACCTATGCATCTTTCCCATGTATAAACTGGAAAAGAGCTGTGGGTTTATGATATATTTTTTACATTTTTACTTGAATGTTCCTGTAAAGATTATTAGAGTGACATTCAGACAGGAACTCATGGCTATGTTAAACTAGTTTAATTCCAAGATATTGAATAAAAGGTTAAGTGGTGCGCTGGAGTCTAAGATATCAAACACCTTACAAACGAACAGGTCCATCTAACTGTTCAAAAAAGGTAAATGCAGTAAGACAAGTAGTAAGGGTGCTAGATAGCTAAAAATATCATCAGTTTCTATGTATAAAACTATTAATTAGCGAACTTACAAAGATATAATTATCAAGATTTATATATAAAAATGTTTTATTGCAAATCCTTTTATTGGTATATAATAGTATTAAAAATATTGCAGATCGTGGTATTAGTATATCAATCCAGAAAATATTGGGACGTCTCCCTTATACACATATATGTGCACAATCTTCTGAGAAAAAGAGCAATAGCCAACGTAATATACTTAGTTTTAAAAATATCAGTATAAGATAACAATGTTAATAAAAGAAATATAAAAGAGTAACAGTCTCGTTACTATGTGGCAATACAACAGCAGTACTAGTAACAGTCTTATTACAGAGTTCTATAGGAAATGCCCAAAGCGCCAGAAAATACTCAAATAACAACTGATTGGTATACACCATCAGAAATACATGGATGTCCAGTGCAAGTAATATTTCTCAATATACCACCTTCGACCAATTTGGTCAATATTTCAGTGTCAATACTTTGGAACAGATTACCTTTAATTGTGTGATCCAATTATGCAGTCTCTGCTTTACAGCACATACCTGGGCTCCTATGCCACTATATAGTTCAGTCGGTGTTGGTTTTCCTTACAGCCGCAAGTTCACCCCACGTGACCGATAGTCTGGCGTCATGGGTGACACTTGAGGGGCTTGCCTTACTATGGAAAGGCCGTATTGGTTCCTGTGTCCAGGTGGATGCTGAATGTAGAAACAGAACACACCTCTCTGTAGAGATTTTACGATGCTTCACCTGCACTTAGTGCTGCACACGCAGGCCATATTCAGAGATGAAATATAAAAACAATTAACCCAGGTTAAAAAGTCTCTTTAGTAAAATAATATAAGTATAAGCCACAGCTTTCAACGCGTTTCACCCTTGTTTAGGGCTTTATCAAGATAAGTTGTGGCTGTTAATTCACATTCTTTTAAAGATCAGACATAGTCCTTATTGTTCCAATTTTCAATTGCTTAAATTAAAGGTGGTATATGCACAATAACTTCTTAAGGTGGTATATAGATGGTTAGTGTTGCTTTCCTTAGTGTTGCTTTCAGCTTCAAATTCAACAGATTAAAAATGTTCATTAATAATATTATCAGTTTTTCAGTACAAGGATATTAACATTGATAAATTATTATAAACATATACTTTTTAGTGAATAGATATGGAGGCTAAGCACAGCGGATATTTACATATGCGCGAATCATTACGTATATACAAAACGTACACTTATGCATGTAAAAGACATACATATAAACAGTGAATTATTCTAGTGATATAAAAAATATTCTCTAGTGAGTGTCTATAGAAGCAAATATTTGTATAGAAATACTCTGTATTGCATGTGAAAGAGATATGCAAAAGATTGTGAATAGATAAAGATGAAATATTCTCAATAATCATTCAAAAAGGAAAGGTGATAGATCTAATTCTGAGTTTAGACCTCTAAGAAATAGAGTATCAAATTTATAAATTAATTTTGCTTCCTTTATAAGCAGTTTATTTTCTCTGTTACCTCCTCTCCAGTGCCCTTTAACCCTCTGAATGCCCCAGTATAATATATCCTTTATATTTCCTTTGTGAACTGTCTTAAAGTGTTGGTACAGATGAGTATCCTCTATACCATTCTCAATATTACATAGATGTTCCCTAATTCGATCTCTTATGGATCTTTTTGTTTCACCAATATAAAATAAAATGCATGTGCACTTTAAAATATATATTACATTTTTCTGTGTACATCTGATAATGTCTTTAATTACGTATTCTTCCTCTGTGTTGTTAATCCTTATACTTTTAATTTTAGTACTATGACTGCAGGCCTTACATGTATAACAAGGGGGAAAAAACGATATTTTGTTACACATAAGGTCTTTCTGTATTTGAACCTTTCCTTGTCTTTTTAATTCACTTGGGGCCAAGATGGATTTGAAATTTGCTGCTTTCTTTCACTAAAAAGTATATGTTTATAATAATGTATCAATGTTAATATTCTTGTACTGAATAACTGATAATATATTATTAATGAAAAAAAATAATCTGTTGAATTTGAAGCTGACTGTAGACTTTGGGCAAATAATTTTAACTATAGAAACACTATCTCAAACATCTTGCTAAGATAATACTTTGGAAAGCAACACTAACCATCTATATTCGGTGGTATATTCACATTTTAAAGGTCAGGCATAGTCCTTATTGTTCCAATTGCTTAAATTAAAGGTGGTATATGCACAATAACATCTTAAGGTGTTAAGATGTTATTGTGCATATACCACCTTTAATTTAAAACAGAAGAGACAGAGGGCGCCACATAGTGCAAATAAATGAGGATAACATTGAAAGGATATGCAGGTGTAAAGGTATCCTACTCACTTGGTTGTAAGCACTGATGTGCAATACAAGCAGGCCAAGTCCAAAGAGTCGCTCGGCAGACTCTCTAGGCACCTGGAACAGAAGATCTTTGTTGTCCCGGCCACAGGAATTCCAAGGAGCAGAGGGGTTCCCAAACAGCTTCTTTGTTATCAAGCAACAGTTGTTTCAGTAAAGATGTAGTCACTGCTGATAGGACAGCAGTAAGTAAGACAAGGGTGCAATGGAAGTTTGTGCACGATATCCAGAAGGCTTCAGAAATACACAAGAGTGCAGCAGCAATGTAGCGAAAAACAGATGTTTAATACAGCTTAAAAATATAAAAACAAGCAACGCGTTTCTCCGTCTCCCAGCACGGTTTCATCAGGCTATATACTTAGTATACAATGCTGCTACACTTATAACAAATCTTAGCCAATCGGCATCTAATAAAATCACACACCCACAAAACACACAGTTGTTGAACATAATGACAATTACTAATGCGGGTGTCTTATTACCAAAGGAATGACTAATTGGCTCACAAGTTTCAAGTATATGATCTCTACATTCCCAACGAACAACAGGATCCTAACAATCAAAAAACAATTGTAAAATATAATATTATGTGTTGATGATTTATATCCCTGTGTATATATTTCTATATTATCGAAGAAGCGTGGTGATAAGGCAGTGATAAGGAGGTGTGTTCTGTTTCTACATTCAGCATCGACCTGGTCACAGGAACCAATACGGCCTTTCCATAGTAAGGCAAGCCCCTCGAGTGTCACCTGTGACGTCAGACGCTATCTGTCATGTGGGGTGAACTTACGGCTGTAAGGAAAACCAACATTGTCTGAACTATCTAGCGGCATAGGAGCCCAGGTATGAGCTGTAAAGCAGAGACTTCATAATTGGATCACACGATTAAAGGTAATCTGTTCCAAAGTATTGACACTGAAATATTGACCAAATTGGTCGAAGGTGGTATATTGAGAAATATTACTTGCACTGGACATCCATGTGTTTCTGATGGTGTATACCAATCAGTTGTTATTTGAGTATTTTCTGGTGCTTTGGACATTTCCTGTAGAACTCTGTAATAAGACTGTTACTAGTACTACTGTTGTATTGCCACATAGTAACGAGACTGTTACTATTTTCTATTTTTCTATTAACATTGTTATCTTATACTGCTATTTTTAAAACTAAGTACTGTATATTATGTTGGCTATTGCTCTTTTTTTTAGAAGATTGTGCACATATATGTGTATATGGGAGATGTCCCAATATTTTTTGGATTGATATAATAATACCACGATCTGCAATATTTTTAATCCTATAATATAAAAGGCCAAGTGTGTTTGTCTGAAGATGTCATGTGCAGTAGAGACTGTGCAAGGACAAACACACCTGGCCTTCTACAGACTGACCTCCTGGCATCTTGTCCAGGTGTGAGGGGGCGTGATGTGGGCGGGGCTGGGTAGGACCGAGCATGACACGGACGGAGACGGGTGTGCCGTAGGCGTGCCAGGCGGGGCCGTGAGAGAGCTTAAAAGAGGGGGGATAAAGAGAGAGCAAAAGAGAGTAAGAGAGACAGCAAAAGAGAGGGTGAGAGAGCAAAAGAGTGGAGGGGAGAGAGAGAGCAAAAGAGGGGGATATAGAGAGCAAAATAGTGGAGGGGAGAGAGAGAGCAAAAGAGGGGGATATAGAGAGCAAAAGATAGGGAGAGAGACAGCAAAAGAGAGTAGTAGAAAGAGCAAAAGAGAGGGGGAGAGCACAAAAGAGAGGGGGGAGAGAGCAAAAGAGAGGGATAGAGACAGCAAAAGAGAGGGGGAGAAAGGGGAAAAGAGAGGGGATAGAGAGCAAAAGAGAGGGAGGAAAAGAATCTAGATTGTAAGTTCCCACAGGAATAGGGCCCTCAATTCCCCCTGTTTTTGTCTGTAAAACTTTGTCTTATTGTATTGTTTCTCCATTGTACTGTTATCCTTGTACACATGGGCAGCGATGCGGAATCTGTTGGCGGGGGGATAGAGAGAGCAAAAAAAAAAGAGAGGGGGAGAGAGAGAACAAAAGAGAGGGAAGAAAGAGCAAAAGAGAGTGGAGAGAGAGCAAAAGAAAGGGGAGAGAGAGCAAAAGAGAGGGAGAGAGACAGCAAAAGAGAGGGGGAGAAAGGGGAAAAAAGAGGGGAGAGAGAGCAAAAGAGAGGGGGGAGAGCACAACAGAGGGTAGAGAGAGAGCGTGCAAAAGAGAGGGGGGAAAGAGAGGGGGGAGAGAGAGAGCAAAAGAGAGGGGAGAGAGAGCAAAAGAGAGGGGTAGAGAAAGAGCAAAATAGAGGGGTAGAGAGGGGGCAAAAGAGAGGGGGGAAAGCGCAAAAGAGAGGGGAGAGAGAGCGCAAAAGAGAGGGGGAAAGAGAGATAGAGCAAAAGAGAGGGGAGAGAGAAAGCAAGAGAAAGGGGGAGAGAGCAAAAGAGAGGGGTAGAGAGCAAAAGAGAGGGGGGAGAGAGAGCAAGAGAGGAGGGATAGAGAGAGCAAAAGAGAGGGAGAGAGACAGCAAAAAAGACGGGAGAGAGAGCAAAAAAAGAGGGGAGAGAGAGAACAAAAAAGAGGGAGAGAGACAACAAAAGAGAGGGTGAGAGAGAGCAAAAGAGAGGGGGGAGAGCGCAAAAGAGAAGGGAAGAGAGAGCGCAAAAGAGAGGGAGGAAATTAGAGGGGGCGAGAGGGAGGAAAAAAGAGGGGGGAGAAAGAGCAAAAGAGAGGGGGAGAGAGAACAAAAGAGAGGGGATAGAGAGCAAAAGAGAGGGGGGAGAGAGAGAGAGAGAGAAAGCAAAAGAGAGGTGAGATAGAGAGAGCAAAAGAGTTGGAGAGACAGCAAAGGAGAGGGGGAGAAAGAGAGCAAAAGAGAGGGGGACAGCGCAAAAGAGGGGAGAGAGAGAGAGCGTGCAAAAAAGAGAGGGGGAAAAGAGAGGGGGAGAGAGAGAGCAAAAGAGAGTGGAGAGAGAGTGCAAAAGAGAGGGGGAGAGAGAGAGCAAAAGAGAGGGGAGAGAGAGAGCAAAAGAGAGGGGGAGAGAAAGCATAAGAGAGAAGGAGAGAGAGACCAAAAGAGAGGGGGAGAGAAAGAGCAAAAGAGAGGGGGCGAGAGACAGCAAAAGAAAGGGGAGAGAGAGAGCAAAAGAGGGGTGCGAGAGAGACAGCAAAAGAGGGGGGATAGAGAGAGCAAAAAAGAGGGGAAAGAGAGAGCAAAAGAGAGGGGGTTAGAGAGAGTAAAAGAGAGGAAGAGAGACAGCATAAGAGAGGAAGAGAGAGCAAAAGAAAGGGGGAGAGAGAGAGAGCAAAATAGGTGGTATAGATAGAGCAAAAGAGAGGGAAAGAGACAGCAAAAGAGAGGAGGAGAGAGAGCAAAAGAAAGGGGAGAGAGAGCGCAAAAGAGAGGGGGGAAAAGAGAAGGGGAGAGAGCAAGCAAAAGAGAGGGGGAGAGAGAGCAAAAGAGAGGGGGGAGAGAGAGCAAAATAAAGAGAGGGGGAGACAGAGAGCAGAAGAGAGGGGGAGAGAGAGAGCAAAAAAGAGGGGGGGAAGAGCAAAAGAGAGAGGGGATAGAGAGAGAGAGCAAGGGGTGGAACCGCTGTACTGCAAAAAATGGCCCGTGTACACGGGCTTTAGGACTAGTACTATTATATACCAACAAGAGGATTTGCAATAAAACATTTTTATATATAAATCTTGATAATTATATCTTTGTAAGTTCGCTAATTAATAGTTTTATACATAGAAACTGATGATATCTTTAGCTATCTAGCGCCCTTACTACTTGTCTTACTGCATTTAGTTTAATTCCAAACAAGATTTCTGTTTTATTTTTCTCTAAAGTAATATTTGATATTGTTTATATACGTCAAGTTGCATTTATTGTGTCCACAGTTTAATGCTGTAGATTTTTTTATTTAATTTTTTTGTAAATATTACTTTGTTCGATTTTTTTTAACACATGTTCTCTTATACTACATGTGAAAGTATAATAGGATACGTAGTGGTCTAACTACTGTAGAAAAATCTATTTCAAAGCCCTATTAACCATTTATCTTGCCTCCTTTTAAAATGTAAACGTATTTGCTATTCAAACTCTTACTACCAAAATGAAAAATAAGCCATAGCCAAAGAAGTTATAACTCTTTTTATTACTCAATAATAAAAATTAAAAAAAACACTGAGACAAAATGGCACAATGCCAGTTGGACATCTGCACAATGCCAGTTGGACATCTGCACAATGCCAGTTGGACATCTGCACAATGCCAGCAAAAGAGAGGAGGAGAGAGAGCAAAAGAAAGGGGAGAGAGAGCGCAAAAGAGAGGGGGCAAAAGAGAAGGGGAGAGAGCAAGCAAAAGAGAGGGGGAGAGAGAGCAAAAGAGAGGGGGGAGAGAGAGCAAAATAAAGGGGAGAGAGAGCGCAAAAGAGAGAGGGGAAAAGAGAAGGGGAGAGAGCAAGCAAAAGAGAGGGGGAGAGAGAGCAAAAGAGAGGGGGGGGGGGAGAGAGCAAAATAAAGAGAGGGGGAGACAGAGAGCAGAAGAGAGGGGGAGAGAGAGAGCAAAAGAGAGGGGAGGGAAGAGCAAAAGAGAGAGGGGATAGAGAGAGAGCAAGAGGTGGAACCGCTGTACTGCAAAAAATGGCCCGTGTACACGGGCTTTAGGACTAGTACTATTATATACCAACAAGAGGATTTGCAATAAAACATTTTTATATATAAATCTTGATAATTATATCTTTGTAAGTTCGCTAATTAATAGTTTTATACATAGAAACTGATGATATCTTTAGCTATCTAGCGCCCTTACTACTTGTCTTACTGCATTTAGTTTAATTCCAAACAAGATTTCTGTTTTATTTTTCTCTAAAGTAATATTTGATATTGTTTATATACGTCAAGTTGCATTTATTGTGTCCACAGTTTAATGCTGTAGATGTTTTTATTTAATTTTTTTTGTAAATATTACTTGTACTACATGTGAAAGTATAATAGGATACGTAGTGGTCTAACTACTGCAGAAAAATCTATTTCAAAGCCCTATTAACCATTTATCTTGCTCCTTTTAAAATGTAAACGTATTTGCTATTCAAACTCTTACTCCCAAAATGAAAAATAAGCCATAGTCAAAGAAATTATAACGCTTTTTATTACTCAATAATAAAAATTAAAAAAACACTGAGACAAAATGGCACAATGCCAGTTGGACATCTGCACAATGCCAGTTGGACATCTGCACAATGCCAGTTGGACATCTGCACAATGCCAGTTGGAAGTCATCTGCTAACATTTCTCACCGTAAATTTCACAAAATTCTTCAGAAAATGCAAAGAAAATGTATAATATATTAAACATAATGATGTTTATTATTTATTTTAAAACATGACTAATCCATTGAATTCTTCTGAAGGTGTTTTTTTTAACCAAACTACAAATTGGCAAATAGCTATGTGTAACTTTTTCTGTTGAATCTCACTGTAGTTTTCTACTGACAACACTTATTATTGAATTCTTATCCCACCATCCAAATGTAATATCTCCACAATACCACCCCTTTTTTTTTTACAGTTTCCATAATTCCAATAAAATCTTACCAATATACTTATTTGTTCTGCAAGACAGTAATGTAAATAATGGTGTTTAAAAAAGACAAGGGGCCAATGTATCAATGTCTGTCCAACATGATACGATTTAGCTTATCATGTCCGAAAGACATTGCTGAATGCCGACTGCATATGCTGTTGGCATTTAACATTGCACAAGCAGTTCACCAGAACTGCTTGTGCAATGCCGCTCCCTGCAGATTCTGGCCGCTAGCAGGGGGTGTCAATCAGCCCAATCGTATACGATCGGGTGGATTGCAGACCGCAGCCTCAGAGGCAGCGGACCATTATGGAGCAGCGGTCTTAAGACCGCTGCTTCATAACTGCTGTTTCCGGTAAGCATGGAAACAGGGGCATCAAGCTCCATTCTCAGCTTGATAATTCAGCCACAAAAAGTCCATCAAGCTTAGCCTTCAAAGATCCACATATTTATACTATGAAAGTTCTGCAATGAGAACTGAAGGTAATATATTTCATATAAATTAATTACAGGTATAAAACCCCTTGTCAAAACTACTTGGGACCGGGAAAGTTTTGGATTTCAGAATAGTTTAGAGTCCAGAATAACTACCTAAAAGTATTTGTATATAATTATTACATTTGTATACATAGTACCATCAGAGTGATAGTACAGTACTGTAATCAGAAAGCTAATAGTTGTTTTAAATAAATATAGATTAGTATATGCATTTTAGAAAGCAAAAAAGCAAACCAAAGATGCAGGCAAAGAACTTACTTACTTTCCAGTCTCCTTGATACACAAAACTGAAGAACCCAAAATAACAATATATGTAGCTTGTGAACGCTGTGGTGCTGTTAAAAATGCAGTACATTTTTTAAAAAAATTTAAGATTTACACTGCCTCTACACACTCTACACAGAGGCTATTACAAGTCCAGCATGAATAATAAAGTTTTGAACTCAGGCTCTCGCAAACAATAATGCTTGATCTGGTATTACAAGTTTAATTACAATTATAAAATGTAGAACAAAAGGTTAATGAATAAAGGCCTAGATTAAGAGTGAAACGCAAAATTGCTCTTACGCGAGTGCGATATTTGCCATTTACTCAGTAATACTGGTGCACGCAAATGTGCGCTGGTATTACAAGTTGAGAGTAATGTGAAAGCAATCTTGCATTTGAATTGCAAGGAAGCTTTGTGCTCACAAGAGTGCGCTTCCATAGGCTCCAATGGGAGCCTCGTTCTTATGCCGTCAAACCCTTCAGAGAACCTAGAACAGTGAAAGGGGTAAGCCGCACAGCAAATTAAAAATATATACGTATTTGAATATATATATATATTAAACAAAATGAGAGACAATCTAATGATTTTGCAACACTTTATGAAGATATAGGTTACACATAAATAAAACTTAACAATTATGGCAACACTGACACTCTTATATATACAAGAGCAACAAAGTTCCAGACAGCACGCTGCTGAGACATCAGACTTGCTAATGACTAAAAAGGGGTACCCCTTATGGTGTTATAGTTCACATCCTTGATATTCTAGACACCTCTGTTGTGTCTTATTTCTCAAGCTTATATGGTTGTAATTAACATATGTGGTACCACAGTTCATCAGGCTTATAATCTCCCAGATGTTACACACACATACCCCAAACCACTTGATTTCTCAGTAATTTTAGTAAAAGTTCATCTAGCAAAAAACCTCATGGAATGAGTCGTAACAGACATTATGCACAGTTGCTCACCGGGCTCACGCTGACCCTCCCAGAGCTTGTACTGCAATCACCAGGTTGACGTGGATGTTTTCGTGGGGATTCCAATCTTATGTGTGTAGCCTTGACAAGTTCAGAAATCTTCAGTGGCGTTGTCTCACTGCCACCATTCTCATTTCAGGGGCACAGCTAAAGCCTTAACTAAACTCTTGAGCTGAGGTCTTATATTATAATATACATATTTATGTATGTGTTTATATGTGTATATACACATATTAACACATAAATACATACATCCATATATATATATATATATATATATATATATATATATATATATACTGTATATATATGTTTTCATATACAGTATCCCACAAAAGTGAGTACACCCCTCACTTTTTGGAAATATTTTATTATATCTTTTCATGTAACAGCACTGAAGAAATGACACTTTGCTACAATGTAAAGTAATGATTGTACAGCCTGTATAACAGTTTAAATTTGCTGTCCCCTCAAAAAAACTCAACACACAGCCATTAATGTCTAAACTGTTGGCAACAAAAGTGAGTAAACTCCTAAGGGGAAATGTCCAAATTGGGACCAATTAGCCATTTTCCCTCCCCAGTGTCATGTGACTTGTTAGTATTACAAGGTCTCATGTGTGAATGGGGAGCAGGTGTGTTACATTTGGTGTTATTGCTCTCACACTCTCTCATACTGGTCACTGGAAGTTCAACATGGCACCTCATGGCAAAGAACTCTCTGATTATCTGAAAAAAGAATTATTGCTCTACATAAAGATGGCCTAGGCTATAAGAAGATTGCCAAGACCCTGAAACTGAGCTGAAGCACGGTGGGCAAGACCATACAATGGTTTCACAGGACAGGTTCCACTCATAACAGGCCTCACCATGGTCGACCAAAGAAATTGAGTGCACATGCTCAGCGTCATATCCAGAGGTTGTCTTTGGGAAAAAGACATATGAGTGCTGCCAGCATTACTGCAGAGGTTGAAGGCCGGTGGGGGGTCAGCCTGTCAGTGCTCAGACCATACGCCGCACACTGTATCAAATTGGTCTGCATGACTGTCAGTCCAGAAGGAAGCCTCTTCTAAAGATGATGCACAAGGAAGTCTGCAAACAGTTTGCTGAAGACAAGCAGACTAAGGACATGGATTAATGGAACCATGTCCTGTGGTCCAATGAGACCAAGATAAACTTATTTGGTTCAGATGGTGTCAAGCATGTGTTGCGGCAACTAGGTGAGGAGTACAAAGACAAGTGTGTCTTACCTACAGTCAAAGCATGGTGGTGGGAGTGTCATAGTCTGGGCCTGCATGAGTGCTGCCGGCACTGGGGAGCTACAGTTCATTGAGGAAGCATGAAAGCCGCAGGGCAGTATTCCAACATGATAACGACCCCAAACACACCTCCAAGACGACCACTGCCTTGCTAAAGAAGCTAAGGGTAAAGGTGATGGACTGGCCAAGCATGTCTCCAGACCTAAACTCTATTGAGCATCTGTGGGGCATCCTCAAACTGAAGGTGGGGAGCTCAAGTTCTCTAACATCCACCAGCTCCATGATGTCATCATGAAGGAGTGGAAGAGGACTCCAGTGGCAACCTGTGAAGCTCTGGTGAACTCCATGCCAAAGAGGGTTAAGGCAGTCCTGGAAAATAATGGTGGCCACACAAAATATTGACACTTTGGGCCCACTTTGGACATTTCCACTTAGAGGTGTACTCACTTTTGTTGCCAACAGTTTAGACATTAATGGCTGTGTGTTGAGTTATTTTGACAGGACAACAAATGTACACTGTTATACAGACTGTACACTCACTACTTTACATTGTAGCAAAGTGTCATTTCTTCAGTGTTGTCATATAAAAAGATATAATAAAATATTTACAAAAATCTGAGGGGTGTACTCACTTTTGTGGGATACTGTACATATATATTTATAGAAATAACAGTCCCCATAGACTTCAATGTAAAGGCACTTTTCAGTGACGTTTTTTTCTAACAACCCACATCCACATACTAACTCCTAAAAACTGCTTTGTACAGTTATTTTTTTTAAAAAAAACAACACTACACTTTATTTTGGGGGCCATTGGGGGACATTAACCAGCCACTTGTAATGGCTGTTTATTTATTTATTGTGCGCCCATAAACACTTGTAATCTAGCCCAAAATAGAGTTTAGAAAGGGTTAAAGAGGTAAGGTATATGACAAGGCGAAGCGTTAAGGGTATATATGTACAATTGTTTGGGTGTTTATATTTTAAATCGTATATATAATATTAACACTGTTGTACAGCAAATAACTAAATGAAAAACTCCACAAAGTGGAAGTTTTGCGCTTGAGCATTATCCAACACAAATTTAGTGCAGGACCTAACAATGATCTATTAACTGAAGTAAATTACTAATCCGTGCTATCTGACATGAATTTTATAGTGTGGTGTGGATTGCATATAAGTGTTATTAGCACTTTCACTTGATTTTTAATATGACCAAGTTTCTTTAATTCTGTGAACTTTGTAATTCAAAAAATAATCAGAAATCAATCATTGAGTTGAATGTAATTTGCTACCAGAGACCAAAATGGTAAAGACAAAAATATGCATAGAAACTTCTGAAAAACTGCATTTTACAGATTACGTTCACGCGAGCGATAAGGGGTTTATGGTGGGTGTTTGCGCTCGTCAGGCTTACAGCTGGTATTACGAGTTGAAAGTAAACACGATCGCTTGAGTGCAATCACAATTTACACAAGAATGATTGTTGCATCCTCAGAGCTCTGGTTAACTGTTTTGCAAAACAAAAAAGTTGCACAAAACACATTCAAAATGCATTACAAAGTGCAGTTACACTCATAATAACACTATTTAATAAAATATTTCACACAAACGTTATAAAAGTTCAAAGATATGAGATCTCGGGTTTTAGAAAAAAAGACAAAGGGCTTGAAGAATGTTGGAAGTTACCCTAACTTTGTGGGATTGCCATACATAACAGTTGATTAAGTGTTGCAAATTGTCTATTATTTTAATTGGAATCTGCAGTGGGAAACAGTGAAAGGCAAATGCGATTTTTGGAATAATAAACATTTTAACCCCATCAAAGAAATATCATACATAAACCAAGAAGAGAGAAAACTTTGAATCTGCACCACCAATGATTTAAAATTTTCTTGGATAGTTAATTTAAGGTTGTAAGATAGAAAGATTCTTAAGTGTTTGATATCTTTATGGGACCACTTAAAAGAATAAGCTGAGCGTAGACTTAGTTATTGTTCATTTGACATACTGAGGGCATAAACTTCTGTTTTATTCACATTAATCTTGTCGTACGAGAGTCTTCTAAAATACTGAAGGGTGGCCAGCAGATGTGGGAGAGAACTTGCAGGGTTAGTCAAGAAGACAGTGAGATTGTCTGCAAATGGAGGATGTCATGGATCAAAAGGCCTTTTATGTTAACATTCACACAGATAGCCACCAGTGGCTCTTTTACTAAGGCAAAGAGTAGCGGTGAAAGGGGGAATCCCTGTCTTGTGCCGTTTCTAATGGGTGTGGGATCTGAACTCCATTCACACCTGTTGCAATAGAAAAGTAAAGAGCTTTAATTTCTGTAATAAATAGTTCAGGAAATCCAAAATGGGTCAAAATATCAAACATGTATTTCCATCTTACCCTGTCAAATGTTTTTTGGCGTTGAGGTACAGGGTGAGAATAGGGATGGGAAAATCAATGGCTTATGTGAAGATGTTTAAAATATACCTAGTATTATTGCAACCTTGCCTTTGCAGAATAAATCAGAACTTATCATAATGTACACTTTTGGGGAGAGTAGGGCCTAGGCTGATAGCTAAAAAAATTGCACACAACTTTAAATCAGTATTAATAAGGAAGATGGGTATATAATTTTAAGAATGGGATTGATCTTTACCTGGATTTGGAATTGTGACGATTGTAGTCTCCAGAATCTCATCTCTAAAATATTCTTTAGTGAAAACATCTGTAATGCTTGTGGGATATTCCTCTATCAGACCAAACTTGGCCAGTAGTCTTCTTTTCCCGGCATCAAGTGGAATGATAGGAAATATCCCAGAGCAAAGAAAGTTTGTAAAATAAGGTAAGCAGTACTCACAGTAGGCAGGGTAGTCCTTATCAGCAACAAAAGGAAATCCAGCAGTAAAACAGTTCCGGGATAAACCAATAGAATGGTCAGACAGGCAGAGTTCAGCAACAGTGTAGCAACCCCGTAGTTCAGGGATTAAACAGGTAGAGTGGTCAGACAGGCAGAGTTCAGCAACAGTATAACAATCCAGCAGTTTAGGGGTTAAGCAGGCAGAGTAGTCCGACAAGCAGAGTTCAGCAACAGTGTAGTAATCCAGCATTTCAAGGATTAAACAGGTAGAGTGGTCAGACAGGCAGAGTTCAGCAACAATATAACAATCCAATATTTTAGGAGTTAAGCAGGCAGAGTAGTCAGACAGGCAGAGTTCAGTAACATTAAGGTAATCCAGCACTTTAGGGGTAAAGCAAGCAGAGTAGTCACAGGCAGAGTCCAGCAACATAATAACAGTCCAGCAAAATACAGAATATAGCACCCAGGAGCACACACAGTAACACCTATACTTGGGCATAGGTGAGAGGGACTGAGGCACTTACATAGGGAGTCTTCGCGCCACAGAAGAAATCTGGAACCGGTATAAGAAGAGGGGTGAGCAGATGATGATGTCATCGCCGGCACCTGAAGCCACTGCAGTGTCTATGGCAACGGCCATAGCAACGGACAGAGGCTGCGGCGGCAACGGCATGACATAGCCCCGCACTCAAGGGTTCCCTCCGGGAACCAGAGCTGGCTTCAAAGGATGAGCAGCATGGAATCTGGAGACCAAAGATGGAGCATCCACATCACAGGCAGGAACCCAGGAACGATCTGCCACAGAGTAGCCCTTCCAATGCACAAGGTACTGTAGTTGCCTGCGCCTGTATCTGGAGTCCAGGATCTTAGCCACCTCATACTCAGGGTCGCCATAAATCAAGAGCGGGGGAGGAGGTGGTCGGGGCTGAGTATATCTGTTCTTGATGTGCGGCTTGAGTTGTCAGATGTGGAAGACTGGGTGTATGGGCAGGGTTCTGGGCAAGGCCACTTTGTAGGCAACATAAGACAGTCTTTTAAGGACCTTGTAAGGGCCGATAAACCTAGGCCCTACTTTGTGACTAGATTGATGTAGATGAATATGTCGAGTAGAGACCCAAACACGTTCACCTACCAAAAAGGCACGGACAGAAGCTCTATGATTATCAGCAAACCTCTTGAATCTGGAGACAGCTGAACGTAACTGAGAGCGAATACGTTGCCAATGAGTAGTGAGGTTGGTAGACAGAAGACAAGGAAACAGTGGTTCCAATCAACTTGCAAAAGGCTTTCCAAAAAGTAGAGATAAATTGTGGACCTCTGTCGGAAACAATATTCACGGTAATGCCATGTAGTTGTACCACATGTAATAGAAAAAGAGATGATAATTCACCTGGCCTGTCGAGGATTGAGTCGATGAGCAGTCTCTAGATAAGTCAGATTTTTGTGGTCAGTGAGAATCTGAATGGGATTGGCAGTACCCTCTAGCCAATGATGCCATTTAGTCAGGGCCATTTTAATGGCTAAGAGTTCACGATTACCCAGATTGTAATTCCTCTCAGCAGGAGTAAAGTGTTTGGAGAAAAAGGTTACAGGGTGCAACTTGGAAGTTGAAGGATCCCTTTGGGTTAAGACTGCTCCAGCTCCAATTTCGGAGTCATCAACCTCTAAAGTGAACTGCAGGTGAGGATTAGAATGGTGGAGCACAGGAGCAGAACAAAAGGCCTTTTTCAAATGAGAGAAGGCATTCATGGCTTCAGGAGGCCAATTTTTGCAGTCTTTGTTCCGTTTAGTCAACTCAGTGAGTGGAGCAACTATCTGGGAAAAGTTCTTTATAAACTTGTGGTAATAATTGAAGAACCCCAAGAATCTCTGTAGTTCCTTTAATGAAGTTGGTTGAGGCCATTCCAGAACTGCTGTGAGCTTAGAAGGATCCATGGCAAAACCCTCCTTTGAAATGACATACCCAAGGAACTGGATCTGGACAAGATCAAACTCACATTTCTCCAGTTTGGCTACCAGAAAATTGTCTCTGAGGTGGAGAAGTACCTGTCTCATGTGTTTATGATGCTCCTCAAGGGTGGAAGAGAAAATAAGGATATCATCCAGGTAGACGATGACAGTGTGAATGAGGAGGTCACGGAAGACATTGTTGACAAATGCTTGGAAGACGGCAGGGGCATTACACAGCCCAAAGGGAATTACAAGGTATTCATAATGCCCTGATCTCATGTTGAAGGCAATCTTGGGAAGATACAAATAAGATTGTATGCCCCACATAGGTCCAGCTTAGTGAAGTAGCGAGCATTCTAAAGTGAATCGTAAAGTTCAGTGATCAAAGGAAGGGAATAGAGATTCTTGATAGTGATTTTGTTTAGGGCTCTGTAGTCAATACAGGGTCTGAGCCCACCATCCTTCTTACTGACGAAAAAGAAGCCAGCCCCGGCAGGAGAAGAGGAAAGGCGAATAAAACCTTTAGCTAGGTTTTCTTGAATATAGTCCTCCATGGACTTGGTTTCAGCTTTGGAGAGTGGGGCTCCAGGAAAGAGGTCGATTTTGCAGTCGTATGGTGGGGTGGCAGCACATCAGCTGCTTTCTTTTCAAACACATCTGTAAAATCCAAATATACTGAGGGAAGGCTTGAAGGGGTCTGTAGACTGGCTATGGGGATGTGGTGCAGAGGAGTAACCTTAGCAAGGCAGGAGTGGAAGCAGGATGTACCCCAGGAAGCCAACTGTCCCTCAGCCCAGTCGAACTGTGGATTGTGTATACGAAGCCAAGGAAGACCAAGGATGACAGGTTGTGCTGGAGAATGAATGACATTGAACTGCAACTGTTCGGTATAAAGGACTCCCATCGTCAGGGTTAGGGGTGCTGATTCGAAATGGATTAAACCTGATCCAAGGGGAGTGTCCTCCAGAGTAATTATCTTAAGATATTGAGGCCTATCTATCAAGCTCCGAATGGAGCTTGAAGGGCTGTGTTTCTGGCGAGTCTGAAGAATCACCAGAAACAGCAGTTATGAAGCAGCAGTCACAAAGACCGCTGCTCCATAACCCTGTCCGCCGGCTCTGAGCAAGCGGACAGGAATCACCGGAATTCAACCCGATCGAGTACGATCGGGTTGATTGACACCTCCCTGCTGGCGGCTCATTGGCTGTGAATCTGCAGGGGGCACAAGAGCTGCTGGTGCAATGCTGAATACGGAGAGCGTATTGCTCTCCGCATTCAGCGAGGTCTTGCGGACCTGATCCGCACTGTTGGATCAGGTCCGCAAGACCTTTGTTAAATTGGCCTCATTGTTTTTTCTGCAGAAGAGGTAAGCCTGCCTGAATCAAAAAACGATGATCAAGAAAATTTCCAGCTGCCCCTGAATCAATAAAGGCTAGAGCATGGACAGAATTCTGAAGGAAAGTCAGGGTAACAGGTACCAGGATCCAAGAGGAGTGAGGGGATTTAGTAGTGACCAAGCTTAGAGGTACCCCAATATTATCATCTAAGCATTGGCTTTTCCTGGCAGAATATCACAATTCTTAAGCTGGTGTGCGTTAGAACCACAATAGAAACACAGTCTCAATCTCCTTCTTCCCTGTCTTTTGGATTCAGAGGGCTTGAGGGAGGAGAGATCCATGGGTTCCTCTACAGAGGTTACTGGAGGTGCTGAAGGGGCAGAGGATAGTTTAGAGACCATGTGAGGAAAAGGATGAGAGGGAAGGATTCTACGAGTTCTGTCTCTCTCAGCTTGTCTCTCCTGGAAGAAAGAATCTAGACTGATACAAAGTGTTATAAATTCATCCACGGAAGAAGGAACATCATGATAAATAGGTTTGTCCTTGATGCATTCATGCAAACCTCTCCTAAAGGCAGCCTTGAGAGAACTTCCATCCTAACTGGTCTCAAGTGCCAAGGTGCGAAACTCAATGGCATATTGTGCCACAGTTCTATTGCTCTGGCGGAGATCCAAGAGAGAATATTCTGTAGCAGAAGCACGGCCAGAAGTCCCTAACACAGAAGATAATGCATCGTTCAGGAGTTGAGCTCTCTGTTCCAAAAGGGGAGAGACCCAGGCCAGGGCCTTGTCTTTCAATAAAGAAATGATAAAGGTGCCCTTTGACTGATGAGACTAGAAGGTGTGAGGATCATTACGAAAGTGCAGCCTGCACTGGTTAAGAAAACCCCTACAGTCAGTAGTACCATCGTACTTGTCAGGCAAAGGTATCCAGGATATGCTTCCAGAAGCAAAGGAAGAAGTTGCAGCACTGGCAGCTGGGACTGGCTTTGTAGCGATTTTTCTGCAACCAGTGAGGAGAGCATAGTGGATATAGCCTCTAGTTTAGAATCCACATTCTGCAAGTGTATGGTATGGGTTCCCAGCATCTGTCCTTGAACTGAGACTGCTCTTGCAACCTCATTTGGGTTCATGGCCCAAGTATAATGTAATGCTCGTTGGATATTCCTCTATCAGACCAAACTTGGCCAGTACTCTTCTTATCCCAGCGTCAAGTGGAATGATAGGAAATATCCCAGAGCAGAGAAAGTTTGTAAAATGAGGTAAGCAGTACTCACAGTAGGCAGGGTAGTCCTTAGCAGCAACAGGAAGGAAATCCAGCAGTATAGCAGTTCAGGGATAAACCAATAGAAGGACCAGGAACAGGCAGAAGTCAGCAACAAAAGGAAATCCAGCAGTAACACAGTTCAGGGATAAACCAATAGAGTGGTCAGACAATCAGAGTTCAGCAACAGTTTAGCAATCCAGCAGTTCAAGGATTAAACAGGTAGAGTGGTCAGACAGACAGAGTTCAGCAACAATATAACAATCCAGCAGTTTAGGGGTTAAGCAGGCAGAGTAGTCAGACAGGCAGAGTTCAGTAACATTAATGTAATCCATGACTTTAGGTTAAGCAGGCAGAGTAGTCAGACAGGCAGAGTCCAGTAACGTAATAACAGTCCAGAAAAATACAGAATATAGCACCCAGGAGCACACACAGTAACACCTATACTTTATGGTAGAAACAATGTCATAAGATAGTTAAGGAGTCAGCTACTTTTTTTTTGTTTCTTTTATAGATATTAATGTCATGTGGACCTTTGGCACTCATCTGAGTTTCTTTAGTTTAATAAGATTATGGGGCCGATTCATCATTGTCTGTCCATCATGATACGCTGTAGCGTATCATGTCCGACAGGCATCGATGAATGTTGACAGCATATGCTGTTGGCATTTAACATTGCACAAGCAGTTCTAGTGAACTGCTTGTGCAATGCCGCCCCCTGCAGATTCATGGCCAATCTGCTGCTAGCAGGGGTTGTCAATCAACCCGATTGTATAGGATCAGGCGGATTGCAGACCGCAGCCTCAGAGGCAGCGGACCAGTTATAGAGCAGCAGTCTTAAGACCGCTGCTTCATAACTGCTGTTTCTGGCGAGCCTGAAGGCTCGTGTGGAAACAGGAGCATCAGGGGCCATTCGGGAAACACTCCTGGGTTTAGTCAAGGGTGTTCCACAGGTGGATACAGGGTTGGTGGAGGCACAGTTATGGGTATTCCATGGCCAGGGTCAGGGCAGGGGGAGATTAAGTCACAGGTGTTCTGAGGGCAAAGCCAGATGGTTGAAATGTAGTTAAAAGGACAGGGGCAAGGATCACAAATGTTTACCTTTTTATGGTTCTCCGCAGTCAAATGGAGGTGCAAAATAGAAGATTGAGGATGCTTTACACCCTTTGTCCCCCTTCCCCTCCCACTGCTAGGACCTGATTTATTAGATTCCATTTCTAAACCAGAACCACTGTTTCAATGTTGTGTTGATTGAGGAGATGTTTTAACAGATATAACTATTTGGTTTTTATATTTGTCTTTCGGTTTTGTCAAATGAGAATTTAAAAAATTGTGACTCTGATCTTATAAAGCCTCAAAGTCAAAATCATATTTTAGAAGACATTACTGAAAAGGTGGGATAATGCAAAGGGAATTGTATTGGAATAACTTTTAGCCAATATATACAGTATTTTATCCCACAAAAAGGAAATTTATATAATGAGATAAGTGGGCTGGTATGAGGTGTGATTGAGACAGGAATAGAAAGTTTGCATTGGCCCCTGATGGTCAAAAGTTCAACAAGGTGGCGAGATATTCAAAAGAGATCAGTTGCCATGTCAAGTAAGTCGGAGAAATATTCCAAGTGGCTGACATCAGTGTTTAAAGGCAGCATTGCAGAGGCGTTTTACTATATATCACAATGGGTGGTGATGCAGGCGATATATTCCAAGCAGCAGTTAGTAGTGTAGGGGGTTAATAGCGAAGAGGGGATATGGCAGATTAGGGGTTAATAGTGTAGCAGGGTAGTTAGTGATGGGGATGTGGTGGATTAGGGGTTAAGAAAGTGTAGTGGAGTTAGGTTGCACTGGGGGTAAGGGCACATAAGGGGGCACAATCAAATCTGTCTACACAGAATAAAAATATAATAAGTGAACAATAAAAGGACTGGATTGTTTCACCATATTACTATATAAATAACTATTTTCAATGAGTTAGACACAAACCTGGAATTTTCTAAAGTACCAGGAATAAGTTTAGCACATGGAGGTAAAAGTTTTATTATATGCTGATGATCTGCTTCTCCTATCATCAAGCAAAAAAGGGCCTTACGACAAAGCTTGGCAAAACTAGAAACATACAGCCACACACGGGTACTGCCCATAAATCTGGTTAAAACCAAAGTCATGGTGTTCCAGAGAAGTCACAAGAAAAGAACTTCAAATCTTCACCTCTATCAAAATGGTGTTTTCTGGAAGCGTTAGACACAAATAAATACATTGTTCTTGTTATCAGCGCATCAAAATGTTTTAAACTGGCCATGATATGCAAACTACAGGAGAAAGCAGGCAGAGCTTTTTTTGCCATAAGAAGAAAATTATTTCACCTTAAACCCCATGTAAGAATGTGGATAAAAATATTTGACAATGTCATAACACCCATCCTACTTTATGGCAGTGAGAAATGGGGCCCTCTCACTTATCCATGTGTTAAAAGACGTGACACAAGCCCAACTAAACTAGTGCTCTTGGATTTTTGCAAATACACACTCCAGGTGCATAGTGGTACATCCAACATTGCATGTAGAGCAGAACTGGGATGGTTACTCCTATATTTTTCTATATGCAAGAGATCACTAAGATACTGGTCATATCTAAACAGTAACCCATGGTCCTGCTACTATAGTGTGATGTTGGCTTTTTATCTTGTAAACAGAACCTGTGCAATTTAACAACTAGCCCTGTCACAGCAAGAAATATAAATTATCCCACAATTCCATCTATCACACTAGCAAATACGTAGTATGGGCAGAAGAATAAAAAAACCTATATCATAACCTGTGAATAGGAAAAAAATAAGAGCTTACTACTCCTTACAAAGGTAATATATTTTGGCACCTTATCTTGCAAAGGTAAAAAAAAAAACACAAAACAATGACAAATGATGTGCCAATTCAGGAGAAGTGCACATCTAAAAATAGAAACTGGCAGACACAGAAAAGGATGGCAATCAAAAGAAAACAGAGTGTGCCAACAATGTGACCAGGGAGCTTCACACTTGAAACTACTGTACATGTCTTACTATGCACCTAAAAAGCGTATGTGGCGCAATATACATTTTAATAAATGCCCAAAATGTCAGTACCTGGGGGCTGATTTACTGCATATGGTATGGGATTGCCCCAAAATAAAGTAACTTTGGTTAAGACTGGAATACTGGGTCAAAAGTGCAATAAAGGTGGTAGACTTTAAATTTTCTTTACATCAAATCATATTTCTATCTACCTATCGCAAGAAGGTTGAGGAAAACAAAATCATTAACTCCATTAAATTTATCTGTTAGAAGTTTCATTTTTCATAAATGGAAAGAGAAGCATGTACCGAAACTTTCTGAAGTAATAGAATTTATTAAAAAACAATGCATATGAGAACAAAAAGACACAGACATTAATACTGGATTACAAAACAATTCATTTTGTTAGAAAATGTATTTTTATTTGTTATAATGGATTAGAGCTTTGTCTAATGAAGAACAAGATTTTATTATACTTCCATTTAAGAACTCAGATCTAGTACTCCTTAGAGTTTGGTAAACATCCAGGGAGTCTGGGTAGAGAGGAGGAGAGGACATGCGGAAAGCTGAAAACCTAAGCTTCTAATTTAAGTGCATATTTAATTAAAGGGTTATGGGGGTTCCTCCCACTTCCCCTCCTCCCTCTTTTTATCTCACTCCCTCTTTCCTTTTCTTTTTGTATTTTCCAAATAAAACAAATAGGCATAGATGATAAACTTGTTACCATGATAAGGGGTAACATGAATTGTGTCACATTAAGGGAATATATATTTTTAATATCTGGAAAGAATGTTGATTCTCTCAAAGTATTATACGATATTGAGATCTGTACTGAATCTTCTTTTTTGTGTTTTTTTCTTCCCTGCTTTTTTTTGGTACTCTGCTTGAATCATAAATAAAGCTTTAAAAACAAAGGGGGGGGGAAACAACAATAAAACAAAACAATGTGAATACATAGCTTTTTGCTGCAATGCCCAACTTACTCTAAACACTTAAGCGAATATCACTTCCGGAAGATACCCACATTTTGCTTCATTAATGAGTAAGAAAAAAATAATAATCCTCACTGGGAAAAATGAAAAAGAAGCACAGGGGTCCGCTGAATACATTAAAAATATCACAAAGAGAGAGAGACTAAATAAATTCCTATGTAACTGTTATCTCCTGGAGACTGGAATATCCCCACTGTTTCACATCATCCCTTTTCCCTAAATACTATGCTTTGGCAACACTGATCTATAATCTGTCATGTCAATAAAGTTTTGATTTGACTTGACTTAGAGATAGCGGAAGAGACAAAGGTCCCAATTTATCAAGGTCTGTTGGACCTGATCCAACAGTGCGGGTCAGGTCCGACAGACCTCGCTGAATACGGCGAGCAATACGCTCACCGTATTCAGCCCCCTGCAGACTCGCGGCCAATCGGCCACCAGCAGGGGGGTGTCAATCAACCAGATCGTACTCGATCGGGTTGATTTCCGGCGATGTCTGTCTCCCTGCTCAGAGCAGGCGGACAGGTTATGGAGCAGTGGTCTTTGTGATCGCTGCTTCATAACTGCTGTTTCTGGCGAGCTTGCCAGAAACACGGGCATCAAGCTCCATTCAGAGCTTGATAAATATGCCCCAAAGAGAGGGATAGATAGGTAGAGAGGGAGGGAGAGGTAAAACATACGAGGAACATAGCTGCTTACTTTACATCAAAGTCAATAAAGGGAAAATGTTTGTTTAATCATCAGGGAGCCCTGAATTGTATCACATTGATTTGTATAATAGCCATCTGGTCAGTGATATCACAAGGTTATGAAAGAATTAGACAGTATTCATTCTGTGGTACTAAGCTTGGCTGTAATACCAATTCATTACTTTTTAATGCACTATATACACTTTATTGCTCAGATCCCTGTTACAAACTCAAGGAACAGGCAGGAAATTAATTTTCCTTCCAAACACCCTATAGCAGTAGTAGAAAGGAGTCATGAGTAACAATTGTATTGTAGGTTTTTATTATAAGGAATAACATGGTTGTATTCGCCATTGATCACTTGTTAAAGATGCAAAAAGTCATATACACATATTTTTTAACCCAGATATTTTCCTTATATAAACATAAAATAGTGGTATGTTTCCATTTTAAGTAAGGATAGGCGAATGTGCTGAAAGTTTAATTCGTTTAGTAGAATGAATAGTACTGTAGACATACGTTTTGGATAATCAAATGTTGATATGAATGAAAATCCAATAAAATTCGATAATCTAATGTTATTTCTGGATTTCAAATGTTACTTTTGTTTTTCAAATGTTCATTATTAGATTTAATATTTACATTCAGAATTTTGAATGTAACATTTGATTTAACAAACACTATTCAGAAGTTCAATAGTTTATGTGGTAGGGAATTTAGTGAATTGATGCATAATAGAAACAAATACATCAATTTGAACGTTTCTATTTTGAATATTGCATAATTCGAATATTACATTTAAAGAGAGCATTAGAAATACTATTACAAATATATTGATTACAAATTAATTGAATTATTAGAAACATTTTAATTGAATATTACAGTTAAAGATAGCATTAAAAATACTATTACATTAAATGAATGTTAGAATGTTATACAAACATTCAAAATTCGAAACGAACCAACAAATGTGTTAAAATTTGTTTCATTTTTTGAATGTTGCAAAACATTTGCTTATCCCTTAATCTAAGGTGAGCCTTGTTTTTTACTATATATGACAACATTATATATAAAAATATATTTTATGTATAATTTGCTTTAACGCTCATAAAACATCATGTCCCAGAACAAATCCACTCCAGAAACACTTTGAAGATTGAAGTGGCCGGGCACATAGGTGGGACCACGTAGAGCAGAAGGGTACTGGGAGGGGCTGAGAGAGAAATATTTATTAAAATAACCTGTGCTGTGGGACTTGCAGTGCTCACATTTCCCCACTGAACACCATTCATTTGAGAAAATCTTTACAAGTATTTTAGCTATGATTCCTGCTGTTTTTTCTATATGGCGGCAGGAAACAAGTTGTGCGCCATCCAATTTAAGATGTGCACCTCCTTTATATGAGGTGTTAGAGGGAACACTGGCTCGGACTGCTTTAAACTCAGGGCTTTTCCCAAACCATTCGGGGATCCAGCCCCAGTCGGCCCCCTCATAACCACTTCATGGTTGTTTTTCTTTGCACTTCCTAAATACAGTATCCTTTGTGGTTTACCAATATCATCTTCCATTGACATCAATGGGATTCTCTAAATGATAATTAGCACCAAGTTTGCACTGCACAGATTGCTGTTTAACCACGACTGTATTTTGCCCCAAAAAATATGTTTCACAAAAGGAAACTATAAGAAAGGGAGATGGGAAAGAGTTAGAGAGAGAGGGGGATAGGTATAACTTTTTTTCTATAGGAGAAAACTATGTCAAGACATGATAAAGGCTTGTTTTAATAAACAGTGAGCGACTACATATGCGGAGCTCTAAAATGGATTGTATTGGTTTGTATAATAACCAGCTGGTCATTGATGTCACAATACAATAATTAGGCAGTATTAATTCTGTGGAACTATGCCTGGAACTAAGAATGTAATAAGAATGAATTACTTTTTATAATGCAGTATATAAAGTGCTTATTACTCATATCCTGTAACAAGCTCTTATCAAGGAACAGACAGGAAATACATTTTCCTTCTAAACACTACATAGCAGTGTTGTATTTTTCAGTTTTCCTTTTTTTAAAGAAAGAAATTTCATTATGAAAAGGCAAAACAAAACCCCACTATAATGTCCCTTTGAGAAGTAAGTATGTTTCAAGTGACCTTGAATGGCCTTGCCTTTTGCTATATGACAAGTTGTGCACCATCCTTTTTTAGATGTGAGCTCCTTAAAAATGAGGTGTTAGAGGGAACACAGTCTCAGACTGCTGTAAGATGTCCCTGACCATTCGGGGCTCCAGCCCCAGTCAGCCTCCCAATAACTACGTCACTAGACAACTGTTTAAAGGGACACTAAACACACATTTTCTTTTTTTTCATGATTTAGATATAGCATGCAATTTTAAGCAACTTTCTAATTTACTTCTATATTCATTTTTTCTTCATTCTTTTGCTATCTTTATTTGAAAAAGAAGGCATCTAAGCTAAGGAGCCAGAAAATTTTCACAACCTGGGTTGTCCTTGCTGGTTTGACAGCACCAATAAACAAGTATTGTCCAGGGTCTAAAACAAAAATTGGCTTGCTCCTTAGCTTAGATGCCTTCTTTTTCAAATAAAGATAGCAAGAAAACAAAGAAAAATTCATAATAGGTGTAAATTAGAAAGTTGTTTAAAACTGCATGCTCTATCTGAATCATGAGAGAAAAAATGTGGGTTTAGTGTCCCTTTAAAATATCACCAAAAGTGCCAAACCTCATTGTTCAAAACAAGGTTTGTGTTTGATGAATATGGAAAATTATAAAAATAATTTTTATAATCTTTAAAAAAATTACATAAAATCATCTACTGCAACAGATTTAGGGCCGGATTACAAGTGGAGTGCTAAATATTGCTTTTGAGAAAGCAATATTATCACTCCACTGGGTAAAACCAGCGCGTGCTGGTATTACAAGTTGAGCGCAATGTGAACGCAGCCTCGCGTTCACGTTGCTAGGAAGCATTGCATTCACGAAAGCGGATTTCCATAGGCTCCAATGGGAGTCTCGTTCTCATGCCATCAGATACAGCATGAGAACTTGCGCAGCGTAGGGAGTAAGTAGCGCAGCGATGGCAGCAAAGTGTAAATATATATGTATATGCTAATATACATATATATTTATTTGTTAATATGTGTATACACACCCCACAGCTGCCAACTTTTAAGCCACTTTATTTTGTTGGCATTTTGTGGACATTTATAAAATTAACCAGAGATCTGATCACTGGTTAATTTTATAAGCGCTAATTGCTACTGCAAGCTCGTGGTAGCAATAACCAGCCACTTGTAATGGCTGGTTAGTAAACATGCTCCCGCATGACATTTCTAGATGTTGTAGTCATGATTTATGTTTTTTCGTGTTTCCTACAGATCTCGTAAACGGTACAGGAATTCACATATTGAATACATATGTAAATTTCTGTCCCACCCGATACTGACGGTCTATACAGTAGTGATGAATCTAGACCGGTGGGCCGATTTATCAAAGTGCAGTGGATATGATCCGCTGTAGCGCATCATGTCCGCCGCATACGCTGTTGGAATTTATCATTGTACAACCATTTCACTAGAAATGCTTGTGCAATGCCACCCCCTAGCAGGGATGTCAATCAACCCAATTGAATGCGATCGTGCAGATTGTTGTCCGCCGCCTCAGAGGTAGCAGACAAGTTAAGGAGCAGTGGCCTTAAGACTGCTGTTTCTTAACTCCTGTTTACAGCCCCATTCGGGCCGTGATAAAACGGCCCGCATATTTTCATCTATACATCTAAAAGGGTGTCTAGGGCTATTTCAGAGTGTATTAAATAGGTGCAATATAATGGGCAAGATAGCAAGTCGCACGTTATGAGTTTTCTGAACGCGATATGTTCTTTTCACAATCAATTAACCATTGTGCAGCTATTACAAGTCTTGAAAAATCACAATTGCATGCACACAATCTCCTTTTACGCAACAATCCTTTTCGTGCTCAAAGAGCTGTAGTTAACAGTTTTCTGCAACATAAAAGTTTCACGAAACACTTCAAAAATACATTACAGTTATACTCATATTAACACTGTTTAATAATAATTATTTAAAAAAAATATTGCACACAAACATTATAAGGGCTGACGCAGGGATTTTACATTGACATACATATACATACATAGAGAAACATGGATTTATGTGCATAGAGATGTATTTAACTATGGAGATTATGAAATAATTTTACATTACAATCTTATGCACATTAAACAATATCTCAGAGGGATTTTCAAAGAGATATTCGCATATAGATCTTGAGATATCTAGACATATATATATTCATATACAAATCTCGCTATAAATAGATGTAATGATAGTTAATTCTGATGGATGTTTTGATTAAGATTTATTTAGCAAAGAAACTTGTCCGGATCCAGGAGGATTAACAGAGAAGGCAATGTTCCGTTGTCGGTTACTGAATGATATAGCTGAGCAGGCGGCGTGACCGCAAATACTGGAGCTTTATCTGGATAAGAGGTAAGACACAGACTGAAAGCTGTGAGACAGCACAGCTGATGGTTGCAGCAATTAGCTGTGTGAGTGCTGGAAAGCAAGATGAAACTTCAGAGTATTAACGAGAGAAGCTGAATAAACTTGAAATAGACAAAGTTAGAACCGGCTGGGCACAAGATCAGCTAGGATTTCCTAGACAGGATTCAAATTACCAAGCAATTTGTTAGAGGTCAGGTGAGGCTTTATAGGCTGGAGATGAAACAGATGATTGTTCCTCCTTTAAGGGGTATGCATGACAGTACCCCCACACAAAAGAAAACCCACCGGGTTTCAAGGAGACGGTCTCTCCGGGTGTTGGTTATGAAAAAGGGAAACAAGACGGTCAGCAGAAAGATTTGTAGAGGGTTCCCATGAATCCTCTTCATGAGAGTAGCCCTTTCAATGAATCAAACATTCAAGTATGTTCCCACGTTTCCTAGAATCCAAAATGTCAGCAACTTCATATTTAGGTTGATCGGAAAGAAGTGAGTGTTTGATAGGTAAAGGAGAACCTCTAACTTGAGTATAAGGTTTCAATAGGGATACGTGGAATGTCGGATGAATCCGAAGTTCCTGAGGTAGATTCAGAGTAACTGCATTTTTGTTTATGATCTTAACGGTTTGATAAGGTCCTATAAATAAAGAAGTTAGTTTTTTACTGGGAGCATTCAAACGCAAATTTTTAGTCGAAAGCCATACATTATCGCCAATCTTGTACTCAGGCGGTTTACGATGTCTAAGATCGTAATAATGTTTCTGTATGCCTTGAGCTTCAGAGATATTGGCCTTGAGGTTAGTGTGAATTTGTGAAAGGTTATTAGCGAGTTCTTGTACAGAGGATGAGTTGGTTAAATGATCAGAAAATGGATGAAATGCAGGATTGAATTCATAGTTTGCAAAGAAAGGGGTGTATTTAGTAGATGAATTGATTGTATTATTGTATGCAAATTCGGCGTAAGGTAAATAATCAAACCAGGAGTTTTGTTGGTGAGAACAATATGCTCTCAAATATTGTTCAAGAATTTGATTAACTCTTTCTGTCTGGCCGTTAGATTGGGGGTGGTATGCAGTGGATAAGTTTCTAGTGATGCCTAGAGTAGAACATAATTCCTTCCAGAACCTGGAAGTAAATTGGCTTCCTCGGTCAGTGGTAATCAATTTGGGGAGTCCATGTAACTTCACAACATTGGAGAGAAATAAATGAGCAGTTAGAGAGGCTGATGGCAACTTCTGTGTAGGTATGAAATGAGCCATCTTTGTGAAATGATCCACAACAACGAGTATTGTAGTGTGATTTGAAGATTTAGGTAGTTCAACGATAAAGTCCATAACAATTTCAGACCATGGTGTAGAAGGAATAGGCAGTGAAAGAAGAAATCCATATGGTTTATATTTTTGTGGTTTAGTTTGAATACAAGTGGGACAGGATCCGATATAGGTAGTAATTTTGTCAGTCATCTTTGGCTACCAAAAATTGTGTTGAAGAAGTTCTACAGTCTTTTTTATGCCCGGATGTCCAGCAAGAACTGAGTCATGTACTAAACGAATTACATTATCCTGTTCAGATGGAGGTACATAGAGTAGGTTATCATGATAATATAATTCATCTATATGCTTTCTTAATGGTAGATTAAGAAGGGTGGTATCATTTTGTTGTGCAATCTGAATCTGTTCCTGAATAGTGCTGTTCAAGGCAACAATATGTTCTGGTGGTATTATAGAAGTGGGATTAGAAGACAATGTTGGGGGTTCAGGAAGACGAGATAGGGCATCAGCTTTCCCATTACGTGAACCAGGCCGATGCACAATGATATAGTGAAATCTAGCGAAGTACAAACTCCAACGAACTTGTCTTGCGGAAAGTGTTCAATTTGTTTGCAAATATTCCAGATTTTTATGATCTGTATAAATAATAATAGGTTTTTCTGTACCTTCCAAAAGGTGCCTCCAATGTTCTAATGAGGTTTTAATGGCAAGGAGTTCTTTTTCCCCTATGGGGTAATTGAGTTCTGATGTGGACATAGCCCTAGAGTAATAATCTATGGGATGTAGGGGTGTCTCTAAGGATTGTCTCTGTGATAAGACAGCTCCAACTGCATATTCACTAGCATCAACTTCCAGAATGTATTGTAATTCATGGTCTGGGAAATGTAATATAGGTGCGGTAGTAAATTTGTTTTTCAATAACTGAAAAGCTTCTTGTGCTTCAGAGGTCCAAAAAAATCTGGTGTTTTTCCAGTTAAACGTGTGAGTGGTTTGACTATTGAGGAAAAGCCACTGATAAATTTTCTATAAAAATTAGAAAATCCAAGGAATTTTTGGACCTGTTTTTTAGTGGTGGGTGTTGGCCAGTTAGTGATGGTGGAAACCTTATCTTGCATTTTAATCCCTTGGGGACTAATTCTATAACCTAGGAATGATAATTCTGTAATATGAAACAAACACTTCTCAGGCTTTGCGAATAATTGACCTCTCCAATACTGTCCTGACATGTTTTATATGTTGATCTAAAGTTGTTGAATAGATCAAAATATCATCTAAATAAATGATCATATATACATCTAGGAGATCATGAAAAATGTAATTTACAAAGTATTGAAAAGTCGCAGGGGCATTACAAAGGCCAAAGGGCATGACCCTGTACTCAAATAATCCATAGTGGGTACGGAAGGCAGTCAGCCATTCATCACCACTGCGTATTCTAACCAAATTATATGCACCTCTGAGATCGAGCTTTGTATAAATTTTAGCAGAGGAGAGTCTTTCCAATAATTCAGGGATAAGTGGGAGGGGTACCTGTTTTTTCTGGTAACCTTATTTAGAGCTCTGTAATCTATGATGGGTCTCAGGATATTATCTTTGTTTCTGACAAAAAACATCCCAGCACCTGCTGGAGATGTTGAGGGAGTGATGAAACTTTTTCTGAGATTTTCATCCAGATATTGTTTTTGGTCTTTTAATTCTGGCTGTGAAAGTGGATAGATATGTCCTACAGGAATTGGGGAACCAGGAAGGAGCTCTATAGGACAGTCATAACTCCTATGAGGAGGGAGTGTCTCTGCTTCTTTTTTGTCAAAGACATCTAGGTAGTCATGGTATATTTTAGGAACTGTTTCAGTATTGTTTTGTATTAGATTACAGTGTGAGAAACAATGCTGTGTACAATATTGTGAGTCAAATGTGACAGATAAATCGGTCCATTGTATACTAGGTTGATGTAAACGTAACCAATTCAGCCCTAGAACAATAGGGAATAGAGGTGAAGTGGTAACATCAAAAGATAAATACTCATTATGTCCCTCTTGTGTTGAAACTAAAAGAGGTATAGTGTGTGTGGTAATCGGTCCATGTGATGAGGAAGTACCATCAAAAACCAGCAAAACAACAGGAGAAGGTTTTTTAACAGTGGGTATTTTATTTTTGTTAATAATAGAACAATCAATGAAAGCACTGGATGCCCCAGAATCAATTATGGCATGGACTTTAGTCTGCTGATGTTCCCACTGTAAAATAACAGAAAGACAACAATACAGGGAGTGCAGAATTATTAGGCAAATGAGTATTTTGACCACATCATCCTCTTTATGCATGTTGTCTTACTCCAAGCTGTATAGGCTCGAAAGCCTACTACCAATTAAGCATATTAGGTGATGTGCATCTCTGTAATGAGAAGGGATGTGATCTAATCACATCAACACCCTATATCATGTGTGCATAATTATTAGGCAACTTCCTTTCCTTTGGCAAAATGGGTCAAAAGAAGGACTTGACAGGCTCAGAAAAGTCAAAAATAGTGAGATATCTTGCAGAGGGATGCAGCACTCTTAAAATTGCAAAGCTTCTGAAGCGTGATCATCGAACAATCAAGCGTTTCATTCAAAATAGTCAACAGGGTCGCAAGAAGCGTGTGGAAAAACCAAGGCGCAAAATAACTGCCCATGAACTGAGAAAAGTCAAGCGTGCAGCTGCCAAGATGCAACTTGCCACCAGTTTGGCCATATTTCAGAGCTGCAACATCACTGGAGTGCCCAAAAGCACAAGGTGTGCAATACTCAGAGACATGGCCAAGGTAAGAAAGGCTGAAAGATGACCACCACTGAACAAGACACACAAGCTGAAACGTCAAGACTGGGCCAAAAAATATCTCAAGACTGATTTTTCTAAGGTTTTATGGACTGATGAAATGAGAGTGAGTCTTGATGGGCCAGATGGATGGGCCCGTGGCTGGATTGGTAAAGGGCAGAGAGCTCCAGTCCGACTCAGACGCCAGCAAGGTGGAGGTGGAGTACTGGTTTGGGCTGGTATCATCAAAGATGAGCTTGTGGGGCCTTTTCGGGTTGAGGATGGAGTCAAGCTCAACTCCCAGTCCTACTGCCAGTTTCTGGAAGACACCTTCTTCAAGCAGTGGTACAGGAAGAAGTCTGCATCCTTCAAGAAAAACATGATTTTCATGCAGGACAATGCTCCATCACACGCGTCCAAGTACTCCACAGCGTGGCTGGCAAGAAAGGGTATAAAAGAAGAAAATCTAATGACATGGCCTCCTTGTTCACCTGATCTGAACCCCATTGAGAACCTGTGGTCCATCATCAAATGTGAGATTTACAAGGAGGGAAAACAGTACACCTCTCTGAACAGTGTCTGGGAGGCTGTGGTTGCTGCTGCACGCAATGTTGATGGTGAACAGATCAAAACACTGACAGAATCCATGGATGGCAGGCTTTTGAGTGTCCTTGCAAAGCAAGGTGGCTATATTGGTCACTGATTTGTTTCTGTTTTGTTTTTGAATGTCAGAAATGTATATTTGTGAATGTTGAGATGTTATATTGGTTTCACTGATAAAAATAAATAATTGAAATGGGTATATATTTGTTTTTTGTTAAGTTGCCTAATAATTATGCACAGTAATAGTCACCTGCACACACAGATATCCCCCTAAAATAGCTAAAACTAAAAACAAACTAAAAACTACTTCCAAAAATATTCAGCTTTGATATTAATGAGTTTTTTGGGTTCATTGAGAACATGGTTGTTGTTCAATAATAAAATTAATCCTCAAAAATACAACTTGCCTAATAATTCTGCACTCCCTGTAATGAGAGGTAGCAATGTGTGTATTGAATATTGAAGGATTCTGTTGTACTTTACCTCTTGTTTTTCAAGAGATTTGGGCAGTCTTTCAGTCCATGTGCTTTTGAACCACAATACAGACATAAGTTATGCAGCTTTCTTCTGGCCTTTTCTTCTGGTGAGAGAGGTCCTCTAACGACACCAACCTCCATTGGTTCATCTGAAGACTTATGTGTGGGTGTATAATAATGTTTATATTTGGGTACCTCTACATTTCCCCTCTCCTTTTTCATCTCTCTTAGTCTCCTGTCGATCGATATTGAGAGTGACATAAGATTTTCTAGGGTTTCTGGGATGTCTGTTCTTGCTAGCTCATCTTTAATAGCTTCAGACAAGCCTAACCTGAACTGATTTTTCAAACTTATAT
Source organism: Bombina bombina (assembly GCF_027579735.1). NCBI lineage: Eukaryota > Metazoa > Chordata > Amphibia > Anura > Bombinatoridae > Bombina > Bombina bombina. The sequence continues at coordinate 532,466,734 of NC_069500.1, read as the reverse complement.
TGTTCCATTCGCTATCCATTGCCCATCTTTTAAAATCGGCAATGTAATCCTCAACCGGCCTTTTTAGTTGTTTTAATGAACGTAAATTATTCTCAGCGGTTAGTTGTTTTTGAGGATCATCATACAAATGTGCCATGGCTGCAAAAAATGAGTCTAAAGAATTTAAAATGGGGTCATTTGTCTCATAGAAACTATTTGCCCAGGCTCTTGGTTCAGCACGCAGAAATGAAATGACAGTGAGAACCTTTTGTCTATCATTTATATAAGACCTGGGTTTTAAATCAAAAAGTAAATAACAAGAGTTTTTAAAACTCCGGAATTGAGATCTATCCCCATAAAACTTGTCAGGAGAAATAAAAAACAGAGGGGCGCCTCATGTGTGGTATAGTCTGATTGAAGACATAAGAAAAAGCAACAGAATAGCCAAATGAGTACTCACATACTCCACGAGCACACTCATGTGCTGGTAGGGGCAGGCTGTAGATTTAGATGGGTGTGACAGCTCACCCTTTCAAGGATACTTCCAATACTGTAGTTATACTCCCAAAGCACACCAATGTGCTGGTAGATACAGGCTGCAGATTCAGGCAGGTGTGGCAGCTCACCCAAACAAACGATCTTTTGGTATTGATGCAGTGAAAACAAAGGCAGGTTTAATGCTTCTCAGTAGCTGTGCACTTAATAGTGATTGCAGGCAGATGGTAGGAAATGAGATCCACTCCAAAAGTAAAAATTTGCAAATATTTATTAAAAACAAAAATTTAAAAACAACACCAGGGTTGTTATACAAAGTGGATTACAGGGTCACCCAGTTGGCCCCAATGATTGCAACGCGTTTCTCGGTTGGCAAACCGTTTCATCAGGCATATGAGAAACGAGAAACGCGTTTCCTTGAAAGGGTGAGCTGTCACACCCATCTAAATCTACAGCCTGCCCCTACCAGCACATGAGTGTGCTCGTGGAGTATGTGAGTACTCATTTGGCTATTCTGTTGCTTTTTCTTATGTCTTCAATCAGACTATACCACACATGAGGCGCCCCTCTGTTTTTTATTTCTCCTAGTTCTTGCCTGGATCATCCGGTTGAGAGGAGGCAGCCACCGCTCAGCTATCAACTTATTTGTAAAAAGAGACATTTTCTTTCCTGTATACTCCAAAAGGGATTTATATAACCTTATATTGATATATTTTTCACCTCATAAGATAACATTAGTTTGTTTAAGTTTTAAATTGTCTTTAAGGGTTATCAATAACTACCATCTGAATTGTATACCATTCTGCGCCCCCTCCACTGTGATTTTATCACGTATTAGAAACTTGTCAGGAGGACTAACAATTGGTTCAGAATGAGATTCTGGAAAACTAACTTTAGATGTAGCTGTATCTTTAATTACAGCTCTCAGTGTTTCATTTTGTATCTGCAACTCTCTAAGGCCTTGTCCTAATTGATCAACTCTCTGAGAGAGATTTTGCATGTGTGATGTTATATCTGCATGATCCATAACTGGCTTGGTAATATGTAATGATAGTTAATTCTGATGGATGTTTTGATTAAGATTTATTTAGCAAAGAAACTTGTCCGGATCCAGGAGGATTAACAGAGAAGGCAATGTTCCGTTGTCGGTTACTGAATGATATAGCTGAGCAGGCGGCGTGACCGCAAATACTGGAGCTTGATCTGGATAAGAGGTAAGACACAGACTGAAAGCTGTGAGACAGCACAGCTGATGGTTGCAGCAATTAGCTGTGTGAGTGCTGGAAAGCAAGATGAAACTTCAGAGTATTAACGAGAGAAGCTGAATAAACTTGAAATAGACAAAGTTAGAACCGGCTGGGCACAAGATCAGCTAGGATTTCCTAGACAGGATTCAAATTACCAAGCAATTTGTTAGAGGTCAGGTGAGGCTTTATAGGCTGGAGATGAAACAGATGATTGTTCCTCCTTAAAGGGGTATGCATGACAATAGATATATCAGTCCAAAATAAATAGAACATATTACGTTACAAAAAAATATTTGCAATGTGAAATATTGGCATTTTCATGCACACTTTTCGATGAGAATACGTCATGGGCTTTGCGCAACAGATTAGGGTTTTAGTGTGGGGGGTTCTATTTGTCTTCTCCATTGACTTTGATGGGGAATACGTGAACGCGCACGCAATTTGGCTGTATGGATTACACGGCTTAACGCACACTCAAAATAAGTCATTTTGCAACTTGTAATACCTGCGCAACCCCAAATGCAAAAAAGCCATAACGCGCGCTGTGTTTTCGCAACTGATTTGCCGTGCAACTTGTAATCTAGTCCAATAGAATTATTCTGAGACATCTTAGAACACTTGCAAATATGATGAAAATTCCAATTTTACACTTATCACCTGAATTTTTGAAAACGTAATGCAAAAATATGTAAACTATGAGTTAAACAAAAGCCGATGCAGGATTTTGTGAAGCGATACTTTTAAAGCTTTACAACTACCAATTATCGGCAGCTATATAAATTTGCCCTGTAAGTAGACTGTAAAATAAAAAGCTATTTGTAATATTCTTCCTCTCTATATTTTTTTTTCAGAATCCCCAAATTAAAATGAACTGCTTAATTTAACTACAAAGACATTTACTTGAATCTAAATCTACTTACAATATCTTACAGGGAATATAAAACTAGACATGTGCAATTCATTTCGTTCTGAATCAAATTTCAGACGAAAATCAGGTGATTCGGGGATTCGAATGTATCAGAATCTCCGAATAACCCTAGTAAAGAAACAAAACGAATCCGAATCAATTTCTAAAGAAAAATCCAAATTAGTTTGGATTCATTCGTTTTATTCGAATGGCCATGGCACGATAGTCTGACTCTCTGGACTAATCCCAATTCCTTTGCCGTTCCATATTTATTATAAAAAAAACTAATAGAGATATATTACAATTAAATATAGTGAGATAGAACAGTGAAATTATTCCTTTTGTGTTGGTTGGAACCATCCGAATCAACGTAACATAACATAATGAATGATTCTGAACATACCGAATTTCCGAATGCATCCAAAATGAATGTCCGATATAATGAATCAATATTAATTCACCCAAAACGAATGAATGATTTAACGAATAGATCCGATTGAATCCGAAACTAAATTTAAAAATACAGAATCGATGCGAAACAAAACAAAATTTTCCGGTGTGCACATGTCTATATGAAACCCAAAATTTTTCTTTTGTGATTCAGACAGAGCTTACCATTTTAAAAAAAAGTTTCTAATTTACTTCTATTATTAAATTTGCTTCGTTCCCATGATATTCTGTGTATAAGAGATACCTAGGTAGGCATCTGAAGCACTATGTGACAGGAAATAGTGCTGCCCTCTAGTGCTTTTGCAAAGGGATAACATTCTTGCATAACTGCTGCCATATAGTACTCCAGAAATAGGCTGGCTCCTAAGCTTACGTCCCTGCTTTTCAACAAAAGATACCAAGAAAACAAAGAAACATTGATAAAAGAAGTAAAATAGAAAGTTGTTTAAAATTGCATTTTCTATTTGAATTATGAAAGAAAAAGTTGGGTTTCACATCCTTTTAATCTTTTTAAATAAAATAGGAAATAAGCTGATATTTGCTTTACATATATTTTATGTCCAATCTTTAATAAAACATTGAACAAACTATTTTCATACCAAAAATATATTTTCAACCCGAGTTTATTTAACTGAATTGGAAAACGGGGATGTTATAGAGATACAACACTCAGCAACTCTAATGCCAACTCCCAGAGGATACAATTGGATTAACCTCTAAAAACCAAGTTAGATATAGAACAGAAAAAAGTGATTCTGGGATGGCGCTCAACAAAGGAGAGCTAAGCGGTATAATGTATTAAGTGCAAGGGCTCTGATATTAAATATATATGTGTGTGTACACACTAGTGAATATTTATAATAAATGTAGAATTAATATAGGCCAATAGCAATAAACTATTCCGGTATAAAAAATATTAAGCAGTTAAACGGATGGAAAGAATTAAATTTAAATAATGTTTATTACATACGTGACAGATAAAAAATAATGATGCCGGCATCTAAAAACAAACACAATATGAGCAATAAGAAATATCAGTGTAAAAATGTGTACGAACATATGATCTCATCTAGAACATAAAATAACAGAAAAGAGATACATAAGGATTCTAAAACCTGTATCTTCCTGTTAATATCGCAACAATGTCCAGAGAGTAGCTGTTTTGCGCAAACTTGTAGCCAGAAACTCCGGATAATATGTGTACTCCTTTGCTCGGTGTTGAAGATCAGTACAGCGTTCTCTGCAAGCGGTGGAGGATACTGTAATCCCCGTATGTACACAAACAGTTCCGGGCTGTAGTGCAAAAGGTGTTCCGGTGTAGGTAACTCTTTGATAATCCCACAAGGTATGGTAAAGAACTGAAGTTCAAAACAGGATGTTGATTACACAGATGGATTAGTATGAGTAGGTCCTGGGACAGGAATTACACATATGGAGCCAGCTCAAACCAAGTTTTAATAGCTGCCCGATGTACCTGTCCTATCTACTTACGTATCCAATCTGTTGCTAACAATTATATTAGTCTTGTGCACAGGAGCAATCGGCAAATCTACGCGTTTCAGCCGCCAGGGGCCTTTATCAAGATCTTGATAAAGGCCCCTGGCGGCTGAAACGCGTAGATTGCTCCTGTGCACAAGACTAATATAATTGTTAGCAACAAAGAGTTACCTACACCGGAACACCTTTTGCACTACAGCCCGCAACTGTTTGTGTACATACGGGGATCACAGTATCCTCCACCGCTTGCAGAGAACGCTGTACTGATCTTCAACACCGAGGAAAGGAGTACACATATTATCCGGAGTTTCTGGCTACAAGTTTGCACAAAACAGCTACTCTCTGGACATTGTTGCGATATTAACAGGAAGATACAGGTTTTAGAATTCTTATGTATCTCTTTTCTGTTATTTTATGTTCTAGATGAGATCATATGTTCGTACACATTTTTACACTGATATTTCTTATTGCTCATATTGTGTTTGTTTTTAGATGCCGGCATCATTATTTTTTATCTAATGTCACGTATGTAATAAACATTATTTAAATTTAATTCTTTCCATCCGTTTAACTGCTTAATATTTTTTATGCCGGAATAGTTTATTGCTATTGGCCTATATTAATTCTACATTTATTATAAATATTCACTAGTGTACACACACATATATATTTAATATCAGAGCCCTTGCACTTAATACATTATACCTCTTAGCTCTCCTTTGTTGAGCGCCATCCCAGAATCACTTTTTTCTGTTCTTTATTTAACTGAATGCTTTGTAGTAACATAACAATAATGCATGCATGCTAATTCCTAACATACCAATATAGCTAACGTTTATATACAAATGTTATTTTATTTTATTTTTTTATCAATCAAAGTTTTTTATTTTACGGTATTTAAACATTCTTATCATGTCATCAGGAATATTAACTCTACATCATAAACACAATCCTCTGTATAAAAAGGACAAGAAATACACAAGTAACCTCTGAGACAACACTTCTAAACATCTAGAAAAAACTCCAGAGAATTATCCAAGAATTGGTTAGATGAACTTATGCAAAAGGATCATGCCATATGAACAATATTATATTAACCATTACTAGTGCAAGAATAGTAGACCAAATTGATACCTTAGGTTTTTATTATATTTATATTTATAAGGATTTCTGTAGTACCTCTTTATCAGGGTAAACTGCCTAGTAGGGTGATACTCTAAACTGCAGAACTTAGAATAATATCAGATAATATGAGAGGCACAATTCTTTATTACCACAAAACATTTTAACTCTCTTCAATGAGAACAAACAGGCGGTTTAATACCGCCAAAATGTTCATCAAAATGGGTGAACGTTGGACTAAATGATAAAGAAAAATTCCTCTGTTGTATGTACAAAGTTAGTCAATTGGGGGGGGAGGTGATATACTCGTGCAGACCGCATCATTTTCGTACCATATTTTGTAGGCTTAAGTTAAAATCTACGTCCTCCATAGGGGGAAATTAGATAGTAAAGCAAACTGCAATCTGACAAATTGATTCCTGGAACCTTAAGTTACAGTGACACCAATTGGCTATAATATCTAATAATATATAGATGGATCTTATAATATAGTAGCAGAATGGCGTAAATAATAAGGCTGAAACTCCTATATACATAGGTTTTAACACTGCTTGAATGAATCTGTTACTGGACCAGATAGACTGCACTAAATATGTAACATCTTATGGGTAAAAAACTAGGGGGTTCTCCCAGTTAAGGTAGAAAAAATAGATTTGATGATTTTCTACTGTGCTATATAGCCATGTCGCAACGTTTTCCAGAAGGCTACCTGTTGTAAGTTAGAGGGCAGTTGAAGCAGCTGAGTGTAAAAATCGGTGTATTTTCTCTGAGTTCTGGGAGAGGATATGTTTGAAATCAAGCTGAAGGAGAGAGATATATTAGGTTAATGATGGGCCAGCAAAAGTGTGTTAAAGGAGTGGGAGGGTACATTTATGGACATTTAAGCTAAGGGTCAATCATGCAGAAACAAATAAAAAAAATCAACAAAATATTACAGAGATAAGACTGAGACTGAGGTATACAAGGGGTGAAATAAAACCATTAAACAAATAGACAGATAAATGGGCAAGAGCTGCTTAAACTAACTTAACATAATGGCAGACATAAAGTTGATAAAATATGCAATGAGCTATAGGTATGCAAATTATGACTAGCACAGCCTGTAATTACAAAGTCATGGTAATATATACAAATTAAAATAAAAACAAAACAAAAGGAATTATCACTAAATATACAAACACATACAATTAAACAACTTGGTAGGTAAAATATAATGAAGCTGTTTTCCAGAAGGCTACCTGTTGTAAGTTAGAGGGCAGTTGAATCAGCTGAGTGTAAAAATCTGTGTATTTTCTCTGAGTTCTGGGAGAGGATGTGTTTGAAATCAAGCTGTTGTAAGTTAGAAGGCAGTTGAAGCAGCTGAGTGTAAAAATCTGTGTATTTTCTCTGAGTTCTGGCAGAGGATGTGTTTGAAATCAAGCTGTTGTAAGTTAGAGGGCAGTTGAAGCAACTTAGTGTAAAAATCTGTGTATTTTCTCTGAGTTCTGGGAGAGGATGTGGATTTATGCCTAATCATAAATTGATATGGGATATATAGTGCTGTTAAGAGGGGAACTATCTTCAGACTATACACATATGTTCACTACTGGAATAAATATGGAACATAATAAGAATTCAAAGATAGTCGATATACAGTTCTAAGTCTTATATATAGGAATGCAAATAAACAATAACTTTAGCAGTTAAACCCCTATGAGATATAGCAAGATTAGGTTAGGTCTCAGACAGTTTGTCAACATGTAAACATATACTGTAGCTTGCAGTTTGATGAAAACATATACCAACCCACAAACAGTGTACATGCAACTGCAGAAGAGTGATTGTCTTGTAACCAGAATAACATGTGTGTACATGGTCTTAGGGACCCCACCATTAATCTACCCTAGTTTAGCCTAATGTGACCTGTATATTATAAGAAACGATGAGTGACCAAGGTTAGCTTATATATATCAAGGGCTGTATATATATATATATATATATATATATATATATATATATATATATGTATATATATATATATATATATATATATATAGCCGATTAGGTGTGTAATAAAAAGCATATTGAGAAAACTCAGGGCATAAGGTGAAACACCCTGAGAGAGGCAGAATAGTGCTGAGTAGTAGAGTTCCGGTTTGTGGTGAAAGACCGTCCAGTAATAGACATTCTCAGGCTTTTAGCCTTTATCCAGGGTTCAGTCGATTCCCAGTCGGGGTCTGGGCATATGTCCAGAACATTAAGTTCAAAGGTCTTGAAATGTAAATTGGGTATTAAGACTTTGCATGTAATCGAGCTTACCACTATCCTACTACCAGACTGAGGGCATGATTAAATTACCCCACTTCCGTTCTCATGATTCACTTACAGATCCGATTAAAATCGTGATAAAACATGTAGTCTGATTCCCACAACTTTGTAGGAGAATTACTGTGGCACAAAGAACTAGATTCCAGAGCCAGTTGTTTGGAGGGAGAACTGTTGCCATAAGAAGGCCACAATGTCTGTTGCAGTACTCTTTAATGGGTACATGGCATTCTTTAACTCCCACTCTGTGCATATATACTCCTAGAGATATTTACAGTTGATAGCTCAGATCTTGTGTCTCCCTGTGTGCTTTCATGTAGTGCTGGCGAGATAGCATTGTATCTTGACTTGAGGTCCTCCATGTTTTCTAGCGTGGTCTCACCCCGCTGCAGATGTGAAGTTTGAGGAGCGTGGTGCTTGGACGGAGGACTGTGCCAGGGCCCATCGGCACCCCCTCCTGAGAGTCAAACTTGTTAACTGGTAAGGCGTCAACAGACATTGCAACCGGGTGAGAGCCAACCGCTTTTTTCAGGGTTTCCACAAGGACCTCTTGATGGATATCGAGACGTCTACCCAACTCTCTCAATAGGTATAAAGCTGACGCCATGTTGAAGACCTCAATGGTTTTGCGCTACAGCTGTTTCTTCCATCTGCTGATGTAGAACACCTCCGGCGCTGTTAGAAGCAGCGCGGGCTTGACCGTCAAAGTAAAGTGCTGGTCGTGCCGTTATAGAGCACCTAAAAGAAGGCCTCACCATCGAAGGAGTGTGTAGGCTATCTTGAGCCTCAATCTATTAACACAGGGTCAGTGCCTTCATTAGCTGGGTTTTATGTTCCCTTTGGACAGCCTTAATGTACATGAAAGGCTAGGGTTACTGCTTTTTACAGCCTTAATGTACATGAAAGGCTAGGGTTACCCAACTCTCTCAATAGGTATAAAGCCGACACCATGTTGAAGACCTCAATGGTTTTGCGCTACAGCTGTTTCTTCCATCTGCTGATGTAGAACACCTCCGGTGCTGTTAGAAGCAGCACGGGCTTGACCGTCAAAGTAAAGTGCTGGTCATGCCGTTGATAGTGACAGAGCTTCAGGTAAAAGCTGCCATCTCGTCTTGGTGCTAGCCCTGCCCCCCACTTTATTTTATATATCAGAAAGTTAAAATAATTTACAAACTTCACTCCAATGGAATGAGATTGTAGATCAAAGCACCAGACAAAGTGAATAATTACTCTGCTTTTAATGCTTATAGTTCTGAATTCTTGTTACAATAGCAGAGCCTTCACATAAAGTCCATAAACTGCCCTTGATCTCCAATAATTCTTGTAAAATTATTTTTTACCATCTTTTTTTTGTATTTTCTTATGTAAACTAAAAAAATCTAAAGAAAAGTTGGAAGAAGCAGACATTGGATATTATGGGCCTGATGATCAAAAATTCATCAGCATAGAAATAAATCGTACAAAATCTTTTTTTTTTTTTTTAAGAATGATATTGTATGTGTCTGGCCTTCACACCCCACTTAGTTAAAATTTGCATTTGTATTTATATACGGATTGCTCAGGCAGTTATTGTATACTTCTTGTTAGATCATCTATATCCAAGGTGATCTAATAAATCTATATTAATAATTCTTGAAACTGTTGTCTCACCTACAAATAAATGTTAACACTTTTAGACCTTGTCACTTTTATTGGTGATGAAATTTAGGGTATTGTGCTCTGATTATGAGTCTCCTTAGCCATTTTACAAATTCAAGACAGATGTTTCATTCTGAACCCATTAGCAAAGGGTAGATACCAGATTTATTTTGAGTCAAACAATGGTTGATATCATTAATTAGTACTAGTATTATGAAAATAAAATTTGTAGGTTCTAATATGTGCACCCTGTAATTGACCCCCCCAAGGACCAGTCTTTGTTTGTTGGTATCAGTGCCCCTTTTGATCACTCTCTTTGAAGTTGTCATGGCTGCCATTTTGTTTTCCATGGCATCATTTTGATGTTTTTTGCTTCAAATATTGATGCAGTGTCAGGGTACCAGGAATCAGACTGAGACGAGAAGTGCAAAAATAATCACTAATAACAAGCCAGGAGTCAAAACCAGAGCTGGTAGTCAGACGAGCCGAGTCAGGAGCCAAAGCGAATAGTCAGACGAGCCAGAATCAGGAACAAGGAAAACAGCAGAGTCAGGAACAAGCCAGGGATCATGAACCAGGAAGGACGTCAGGCAGCCAGGTAATACACAGGAACTCTCACAAACAGGTCTGAGACAACGCAAAGGCAAAGCATACTGAACAGGGGCCCTTTAAATAATAAGTGATGATATCACAATTCTGAGACTGCATCCTGTCTCACATGGATGATGCACACCAGTCTGGCCATAAAAGGAAGTGCAGGAAATGAGCAGCATCCCCCACAATGCACCATAGTCAGGAAGAGAGGTGAGTAAAATGGCTGCCAGCAGCACATGGCAAACACAACAGGGAAAAAACCCTGACATGCAACCTTTTCTCCTTGCCCATGTATTGTTTCTCTATACAAGCTTTTGGGTTCGTTTCTGGTTTGATTTCTGTTGCTGACCTTGGCTTTGATTTTCTGACCTTGCTATCTCTCCTGGACCTCTGTCTGCTTATACCTGTTATTGATCTTGAACGGTTGCTGCCTATATCTGTTAATTATCCTGGCTTATTCTTTTAGTACCTTGCTGAGTTTGGACAGAAACTTGTAACGAAACCTTGACCTGTACCTGACTTTATTATTTCCCTAGTCCCTGGAACAGTTCTTGCTCAATTTGTTACCAACCCTTGGCTTGATTCCTGGCCACAGCTATTCATTGTATTCTGTCCTGCCCGTTGTGACTCAGGTACTCTAATTTTCTTTTTATAGGTACTTCATCCTGGCACATAACTTACATATTGACATTTTATTATTACCTCTGAATGGGGGACGATGCTAGCGATATATATATTCCAAGTATCATCGCTACCTACATTAGTGATGTAAAGTAAAGGATCCCTTTTGCATTTATTGCACAACAAAATAAACGTACTACAGCCTACACTATTAACCAACAAACTGATATAACCCACCACAGAAATATCCTCTACCCTACCTAACCCATATACCGTCATTACCCCCATTGTAATAAACCCCCTAGCCTATTAACCCCTATACCTTCACTAACCCCACCCCAATAAACCCCCTACACTATTAACTCTGATACATCCATTACCCCACCACAATAAACCCCCTACTCTATTAACCCATATACCCCCATTACCCCACTGCAATAAACCCCCTACACTATTGACCCCCTAACTGCCACAACCCCCACTGCAATAACCCCTAACCTAATAACCCCCTAATCGTCACAACCCCCATCGCAAAAAAAAACCCTAACCTAACACACAATCTCATACACACACACTCTCTCATACACATACACACAATCTCATACACACACACTCACACAATCTCATACACACACACAATCTCATACACACAATCTCATACACACACACACACAATCTCATACACACACACACACTCAGACACACACACAATTTCAGACACACACACACTCACACAATCTCAGACTCAAACACACACAATCTCATACACACACAATCTCTCATACACACATACACACTCATACACACACACTCTAATACACAGACACACAAAATCTCATACACAAGCACAAAATTGCATACACCCACAATCACACACTCTCATACACACAGACATTCACACACAATTTCATACACACACACAATTTCATACACACACACAATCACATACTCTCATACACACACAATCTCATACACACACACACAATCCCATACATACGCAAACACACAATCTCATACACATACAATCACACACAGTCTCATACACACAAAACACACACACAATCCCATACATACACAAACAATCTCATACACACAATCACACACAATCTCATACACACACACACAATCTCACACACACACACACACACACAATTCCATACATACACAAACTGCCACAGCTGTTTCTGGTATTAGTTATATTATTGCTGCATGTGCATTTCTAGAATTATATATTTTGGACAAAGGTTTAGATCCCAGTTTTGTTTTACTGACAACTGAGGGGTTAAACCTCACAAGCACACAAATAATCATACAAGAGCACAGCAATGCAGAGTCTGTTAACCCAAAAATACTAGAAACATTGCATACATCTGCACTGCACACCTCCCAGGAACACTAACATATCAAAACTTCTATCAAGGTCACCTTCCCTCCCATCTTATGGCTCACTCAGCTTTCTCCCCCCTCCCAGTGCTCCTGCCTTACGTCTCACAGTTTGCCTCACTCAATCTCTCCCATGACAATATCCTCCCCCCTATGGATCACTCAGCCTCCTCCCTCCTCACAGTGCCCCTCATTGCTCTTAGTGTAGCTCAGGAAACAGACCTCTCTGTGCTACACCGGACTTTAATTTTAACGTACCGTGCATCTTTGGGGAAAAATAGAATGGAACACAACGACATAACATAATATTAATAGCCGATTACCTTATAATATAAGCCGCACCTGCGTGCCTTCTCTGACAGACTTGTTTTTGGATTAGTGCAACACTGTTCCCGCGCGTCCCTTAAACTGCTCTTGCGCCCCCCTGGGGAGGCTCGCCCCACAGTCTAAAAACCGCCGGGAATAGACTGTACAGAATAATTTACAAATTAGTAAAGCTGGATTCTTAGGCCTAGATTTAGAGTTTTGTCTGTAACGACCCGCGTAGCTAACGCTGGCTTTTTTCTGGCCGCACCTTTTAAATACCTCTGGTATTGAGAGTTCACAGAATGGCTGCGTTAGGCTCCAAAAAGGGAGCGTACAGGCATATTTAACGCCACTGCAACTCTCGATATCAGAGTTGCTTACGGACGCGGCCAGCTTCAAAAACGTGCTCGTGCACGATTCCCCCATAGAAAACAATGGGGCTGTTTGAGCTGAAAAAAAACCTAACACCTGCAAAAAAGCCGCGTTCAGCTCCTAACGCAGACCCATTGTTTCCTATGGGGAAACACTTCCTACGTCTGCACCTAACACCCTAACATGAACCCCGAGTCTAAACACCCCTAACCTTACACTTATTAACCCCTAATCTGCCGCCCCCGCTATCGCTGACCCCTGCATATTATTATTAACCCCTAATCTGCCGCTCCGTAAACCGCCGCTACTTACATTATCCCTATGTACCCCTAATCTGCTGCCCCTAACACCGCCGACCCCTATATTATATTTATTAACCCCTAATCTGCTCCCCACAACGTCGCCTCCACCTGCCTACACTTATTAACCCCTAATCTGCCGAGCGGACTGCACCGCTATTATAATAGAGTTATTAACCCCTAATCCGCCTCACTAACCCTATAATAAATAGTATTAACCCCTAATCTGCCCTCCCTAACATCGCCGACACCTAACTTCAAACATTAACCCCTAATCTGCCGACTGGAGCTCACCGCTATTCTAATAAATGTATTAACCCCTAAAGCTAAGTCTAACCCTAACACTAACACTACACTATCAATAAATTAATTAAATAAACTACCTATAATTATCTACAATTAAACCTAACACTACACTATCAATAAATTAATTAAATACAATATCTACAAATAACTACAATGAAATAAACTAACTAAAGTACAAAAAATAAAAAAGAACTAAGTTACAAAAAATAAAAAAATATTTACAAACATCAGAAAATATTACAACAATTTTAAACTAATTACACCTACTCTAAGCCCCCTAATAAAATAACAAAGCCCTCCAAAATAAAAAACATACAATACCCCCCCAACATTACAACCCACCACCCACATACCCCTAATCTAACCCAAACCCCCCTTAAATAAACCTAACACTAAGCCCCTGAAGATCTTCCTACCTTATCTTCACCATACCAGGTTCACCGATCGATCCAGAAGAGCTCCTCCGATGTCTTGATCCAAGCCCAAACGGGGGGCTGAAGATGTCCATGATCCGGCTGAAGTCTTCATCCAAGCGGGAGCTGAAGAGGTCCATGATCCGGCTGAAGTCTTCTATCAACGGCATCTTCAATCTTCTTTCTTCCGGATCCATCTTGCAGACCTCCGACGTGGAACATCCTGCTGGCCCGACGGACTACCGATGAATGAAGGCTCCATTAAGGGACGTCATCCAAGATGGTGTCCCTCGAATTCCGATTGGCTGATAGGATTCTATCAGCCAATCGGAATTAAGGTAGGAATATTCTGATTGGCTGATGGAATCAGCCAATCAGAATCAAGTTCAATCCGATCAGAATCAAGTTCAATCCGATTGGCTGATCCGATCAGCCAATCAGATTGAGCTCGCATTCTATTGGCTGTTCCGATCATTGAGATATACATACAATACACATCTCTAAATATGTGTGTGTATATATATATATATATATATATATATATATGTAAATAAATATATATATATATATATATATATTCGGCTAGATTTAGAGTTTTGTCGGTAAAGACCCGCGTAGCTAATGCAGCTTTTTTCCCTACCGCTGCTTCCAAACAACGCTGGTATTGAGAGTTGTCTGAGGGGCTGCGTTAGGCTCCAAAAAGGGTGCGTTGAGCCGAATTTACCGCCACTTCAACTCTCAATACCAGCGTTGCTTACGGTAGCGGTAAGCTGGCAAAACGTGCGCGTGCACGATTCCCCCATAGGAAACAATGGGGCAGTTTGGGCTGAAAGAAAACCAACTGAGCTCCATTGTTTCCTATGGGGAAACAGTTTCTAAGTCTGCACCTAACACCCTAACATGAACCCAGAGTCTAAACACCCCTAACTTTACACTTATTAACCCCTAATCTGGCTCCCCCGCTATCGCTGACACCTGCATTATACTATTAACCCCTAATCTGCCGCTCCAGACACTGCCGCAACCTACATTATACCTATGTACCCCTAATCTGCTGCCCCTAACATCGCCGACACCTATAGCCGCTACCTTACCTACACTTATTAACCCCTAATCTGCCGACCGGACCTCGCCACTACTCTAATAAAGTTATTAACCTCTAAACCGCCGCACTCCCGCCTCCAAACCCTATAATAAATAGTATTAACCCCTAATCTGCCCCCCCAATGTCGCAGCCACCTAACTTCAAGTATTAACCCCTAACCTGCCGCTACTCTAATAAATGTATTAACCCCTAAAGCTAAGTCTAACCCTAACCCTAACACCCCCCTAAATTAAATATAATTTTAATCTAATGAAATAAATTAAATCTTATTAACTAAAGTATTCCTATTTAAAACTAAATACTTACCTGTAAAATAAACCCTAATATAGCTACAATATAACTAATAATTACATTGTAGCTATTTTAGGATTTATATTTATTTTACAGACAACTTTGTATTTATTTTAACTAGGTGCAATAGCTATTAAATAGTTATTAACTATTTAATAGCTACCTAGTTAAAATAATTACAAAATTACCTGTAAAATAAATCCTAACCTAAGTTACAATTAAACCTAACACTACACTATCAATAAATTAATTAAATAAATTACCTACAATTACATACAATTAAATAAACTAAACTAAATTACAAAAACAAACAAACACTAAATTACAAGAAAAAAAAAAAATGATTCAATCAGCCAATCAGATTTTTCCTACCTTAATCCCGATTGGCTGATAGAATCCTATCAGCCAATCGGAATTCGAGGGACGCCATCTTGGATGACGTCATTTAAAGGAACCTTCATTCGGCGAATAGGCATCGGTTGAAGAGGATGGATCCGCGTCGGCTGGAAGAAGATGGCTCCGCTCCGGAGGGATGAAGATAGAAGATGCAGCTTGGATGAAGATGTCTGCCGGTCTGGATGTCCTCTTCTGCCCGGATAGGATGAAGACTTCTGCCGGTCTGGATGTCCTCTTCTGCCCCATCGGATGAAGACTTCGGCCCGGCTGGTTGAAGACGACTCAAGGTAGGGAGATCTTCAGGGGGGTAGTGTTAGGTTTATTTAAGGGTGGTTTGGGTTAGAGTAGGCGTATGTGGGTGGTGGGTTTTAATGTTGGGGGGGTTGTATTTTTTTTTTACAGGCAAAAGAGCTGATTACTTAGGGGCATGCCCCGCAAAAAGCCCTTTTAAGGGCTGGTAAAAGAGCTGGTTACTTTTTAATTTAGAATAGGGTAGGGACCTTTATTATTTTGGTGGGCTTTTTTATTTTATTAGGGGGCTTAAAAGAAAAATACAACCCCCCCCCAACATTAAAACCCACCACCCACATACCCCTAATCTAACCCAAACCCCCCTTAAAATAACCTAACACTAATCCCCTGAAGATCATCCTACCTTGAGTCGTCTTCACTCAGCCGAGCAGCGATGGAACCGAAGAGGAGACCCGGAGCGGCAGAAGTTATCCTCCAAGCGGCGCTGAAGAAATCTTCCATCCGATGAAGTGATCCTCCAAGCGGCGCTGAAGAAGTCTTCCATCCGGGCGATGTCATCTTCCAAGAGGCGCTGAAGAAGTCTCATATTCGGCGATGTCATCTTCCAAACGGGGTCTTCAATCTTCATCCCTCCGACGCGGAACATCCTTCTTTACCGACGGACTACCGACGAATGGAGGCGCCTTTAAGGGACGTCATCCAAGATGGCGTCCCTTCAATTCCGATTGGCTGATAGGATTCTAGCAGCCAATCGGAATTAAGGTAGGAAAAATCTGATTGCCCGGATAGAAGACTTCTTCAGCGCCTCTTGGAAGATGACATCGCCCGGATGGAAGACTTCTTCAGCGCCGCTTGGAGGATAACTTCTGCCGCTCCGGGTCTCCTCTTCAGTTCCATCGCTGCTCGGCTGAGTGAAGATGACTCAAGGTAGGATGATCTTCAGGGGATTAGTGTTAGGTTATTTTAAGGGGGGTTTGGGTTAGATTAGGGGTATGTGGGTGGTGGGTTTTAATGTTGGGGGGGTTGTATTTTTCTTTTACAGGCAAAAGAGCTGAATTCTTTGGGGAATGCCCCACAAAAGGCCCTTTTAAGGGCTGGTAAGGTAAAAGAGCTTTGAACTTTTTTAATTTAGAATAGGGTAGGGCATTTTTTTATTTTGGGGGGGTTTGTTATTTTATTAGGGGGCTTAGATTAGGTGTAAGTAGCTTAAAATTGTTGTAATATTTTTAAAATGTTTGTAACTTATTTTTTTTATTTTTTGTAACTTAGCTTTTTTATTTTTTTGTACTTTAGTTAGTTTATGTAATTGTATTTAATTGTAGTTATTTGTAGTTAATTTATTTAATTTATTTAATGATAGTGTAGTGTTAGGTTTAATTGTAACTTAGGTTAGGATTTATTTTACAGGTAATTTTGTATTTCTTTTAGCTAGGTAGTTATTAAATAGTTAATAACTATTTAATAACTATTCTAACTAGTCTAAATAAATACCAAGTTACCTGTAAAATAAATATAATTCCTAAAATAGCTACAATGTAATTATTAATTACATTGTAGCTATCTTAGGGTTTATTTTACAGGTAAGTATTTAGTTTTAAATAGGAATAATTTATTTAAGTATAGTGTAGTGTTAGGTGTAATTGTAACTTAGGTTAGTTTTTATTTTACAGGTTAATTTCTCTTTATTTTAGCTAGGTAAGCTATTAAATAGTTAATAACTATTTAATAGCTATTGTACCTAGTTAAAATAAATTGAAAGATGCCTGTAAAATAAAAATAAATCCTAAGATAGCTACAATATAATTATTATTTATATTGTAGCTATATTAGGGTTTATTTTAAAGGTAAGTATTTAGTTTTAAATAGGATTAATTTAGTTCATAATAGAAATATTATTTAGATTTATTTAATTAATATTTAAGTTAGGGTTAGTGTTAGACTTAGGTTTAGGGGTTAATAATTTTATTACAGTGGCGGCGGTGTAGTGGGGGGCAGGATAGGGGTTAATAAATGTATTATAGGTGGCGACGGTGTAGGGGGGGCAGATTAGGGGTTAATAAATTTAATATAGGTTGCGGCGGGGTCAGGGAGCGGCGGTTTAGGGGTTAAACTATTTATTTAGTTGCGGCGAGGTGCGGGATCAGCAGGATAAAGGATGAGTGATAACTCTCACAGTCCACTGCTCATCGCCCCGTACTTGGTGCGCGGCTTTTTGACAGCTTTTTTGATAACTTAGGCGAAATTTTGCAGGTCCGCGGCGGCGAAGGTAGGCGAGCTTAGGCGGGCGTATTGGGCCGGCGAAGGCAGGTAAAATAGACACATTGATAACTACCCCTCTTTGTGTCCAATTTGTGTCCAATTTGTGCTCACTTTTGTTGCCAACGGTTTAGACATTAATGGCTGTGTGTTGAGTTATTTTGAGGGGACAGCAAATTTACACTGTTATACATGCTGTACACTCACTACTTTACATAGTAGCAAAGTGTTATTTCTTCCGTGTTGTCACATGAAAAGATATAATAAAATATTTACAAAAATGTGAGGGGTGTACTCACTTTTGTGAGATACTGTATTTATTTATTTTTATATATATATATATATATATATATATATATATATATATATATATATATGTATATATATGTATATATATAGTAGAAAGTAAAGAAGGCACTCTCCGTTTCACTAAAAAACATTTACTTTACCATGGTCTGAGGACGGGGGAGACCCCGAAAACGTTAACCGCATAAAGTAAATGTTTTTTTGTGAAACGGAGAGTGCCTTCTTTACTTTCTACTATATTGCTATGATTGGGAGTGCACCCCGGAGGCTGGTTGAATAATGAGTGCTGGTCCCTAACTCTCTACAATTATATATATATATATATATATATATATATATATATATATATATATAAAGCAAAGTCCTGTGTAGGAATGCACACCATATATTTAGTAGCAGCTGCCAGGGTGCAATGTCAAAACAGCTCTCATGGGGAACACCACATAGCTGGTGTGACCACTTTGGATTTACCTTTTGGGACATTTGAAAAAGATGCCAGTTAGGCATCGAAACGTCATGTTTTTCCCAAGATTTTAACTTTTTGTATTATTAAAAGCTAAATTTTACTTACAAATGACCAGTGAGTGCTGCCTTATTTGCATAGTATATATATATATATATATATATATATATATATATATATATATACATATACATATATATATATATATATATATATATATATATACACAGGGCTTGAAATTTCAAGTGGACCACTAGTCACGGATGACTTAAAAATTTGAGTTGTTCCTGTCTTTAATATTGAGTGGACTAGCAGCTTTTTCCCTCTGGGTAAGTAGCTTTTAAATCCCTGACTAGTAAACCATAGTTTTTCCACCACCCCAGTATATATATATATATATATACTGGGTATGTATAGATATATATTGTACCAAAATACCCATCAGATATATCTATGTCGAAATATTTATTTATGAATAAATAGAACATATTCTGCTATGTGCAGAACATTAAGTTACTTTCAACTTAAATATTGCTTGAAGATAGAAGAGGCCGCCCGGATGAAGACTTCTTGCCGCCTGGATGATGACTTCTCCGGCTGGATGGATCCTTCAAGCGGGACTTCAATAACTGTAAGTGGATCGTCGGGGGTTAGTGTTAGGCTTTTTTATGTTTTTTTTGGGTGGCTTTTATTTTTAGATTAGGGTCTGGGCAAGTAAAAGGGCTAAATGCCCTTTTAAGGTCAATGCCCATCCAAATGCCCTTTTCAGGGCAATGGGGAGATTAGGGCATTTAATCTTTTACATGCCCAGACCCTAATCTAAAAATAAAACCCACCTAAAAAACCCTTAAATAAACCTAACACTAACCCCTGACAATCCACTTACAGTTCTTGAAGTCCCGCTTGAAGGATCCATCCATGTTACAATCAGCCAAAAGGATTTGAGCAGCTCTCATCCTATTGGCTGTTCCAATCAGCCAATAGAATTGAGCTCTCATCCTATTGGCTGATTGAAACAGCCAATAGAATGAGAGCTGCTCAAATTCTATTGGAACAGCCAATAGGATTTTAGCAGCTCTAATCCTATTGGCTAATTGAAATCTTTCAGCCAATAGGAATGCAAGAGACGCCATCTTGGATGGCGTCACTTGCATTGAAGATCCAGTTTACGGCGGCGGCCGTATGAAGAGGATGCTCCACGCTGTATGTCTTCAGGTTGGAACCGCTCCACGCCAGATGGATGAAGATAGAAGATGCCGTCTGGATGAAGACTTCTTGCCGCCTGGATGAGGACTTCTCCGGCTGGATGAAGATGGAAGAGGCTGCCCGGATGAAGACTTCTTGACGCCTGGATGATGACTTCTCCGGATGGATGGATCCTTCAAGCGGGACTTCAATAACTGTAAGTGGATCGCCGGGGGTTAGTGTTAGGCTTTTTTATGTTTTTTTGGGTGGCTTTTATTTTTAGATTAGGTTCTGGGCAAGTAAAAGGGCTAAATGCCCTTTTAAGGTCAATGCCCATCCAAATGCCCTTTTCAGGGCAATGGGGGAGATTAGGTTATTTTGGGGGGGGGGTTGTTGGTTGGGTGGTGGGTTTTACTGTTGAGGGAGGTTTGTATTATTTTTACAGGTAAAAGAGCTGATATCTTTTAAGGGCCATTGGTAATTTATTGTAGGCTAGGGTATTTTTTATTGGGGGGGGGGCTTTATTATGTTGATAGAGCTATTAGGTGTAATTCTTTTTTATTTTTGATAATGTGGTTATTTTTTTTCCGTAATTTAGTGTTTGTTTGTTTTTTGTAACTTAGTTTTATTTTTTCTGTAATTTAGTATTTTTAATAATGTTTAATAGTATATTTAAATAATTTGAGTAGGGTTTGGTTTCTTTAATATGTAATTTAGTTTATTATTTATTATTTATAGTTTATAATTTAATTGTAGGATAATAGTTAAGGTAGGTTAATTAATAGTTTAAACTAGTTTATTTTAATTCTACAGGTAAGTTTAAATTTATTTGAAGATAGGGATGTTGTAATTTTAATTTAAAGTTAGAGGGTTGTTAGGTTTAGGGGCTAATAGCTTAATTTAGTTTATGGCGATTTGGGGGCTGACGGTTTAGGGGTTAATAGGTTTAGTTAGTGGTGGTGAAGTGGGAGGCCAGAGGTTTAGGGGTTAATACGTTTATTTAGTGGCGGCGGTGGCAGGGAGCGGCGGAATAGGGGTGTTTAGACTCTGGGTTTATGTTAGGGTGTAAACGTTACTTGTTTTCTACCATAGAAATCAATGGGTTATATTTGTTTGTCTTGCAGCATCGAACATAAGCTTTCGCTGCTTTCAGACTCCCATTGATTTCTATGGCATCTGCGGCCTCCAGGGTGGCGGATTGAAAACCAGGTACGCTGGGTCGGAAAAGACGCAAGCATACCTGTTAAAAGTTTGATAACTGGGAAAAAGTAAATATATAACAAGTAAAAATATACCCCAAAAGAACGAAAAAGATATGAGGGCTAGGGGATAGGAAAAGTCAATGTGGGCACTTACAGTGGCGAGCGGACTATAACACTGTGTTGTGCATAAGACATTTTTCAAACAGGTTCAGGGAGAAGGGCAGAAAAGTTCAAGCCCTCAGCACCTTAAAACAGAAAGTCCTTCCCAAAACAGTCTTTTGAATCATGCAGGCGGTAACAAAAAGCTCTACCACCCCTCTCTGTGATAGGCAGGGAAAAAGTGTCAGATAGAGCTGAATGTGTATTCAGAACATCTGTAATGAAGTAAGCATCGATCTGCATCGGATTGAGACGTCACGAATTTCAACATTTGCCGATCTGTAGTCTTTGATAACTAGGTTGGATCAATCTCGCAACAATTACGATGCGGAATTCCGGTGTATTTTAGGTTGACAGCTTGATAGATAGGCCTCATGGGCTGCAGATCGTACTAAACAAACCAATACCCAATAGCCGCGAGCTTACGAGCAAGCGGATATGATGTCACATCCAATTGGAGATAACGGCAATGACAAACACTGATTTTTAAGTCACAGAAATGGATAAAAATAAGAGGAAAATGGGTAAAGTGTAATCGGGTTAGGACGAACGTACGTACTAGAAAGGATATGATTTTCCTATGCACAAATTAAATTATTATATATAATAGAGAGAGCAGAAGGGGGTGGATAGAGAGAGGGAGAGAGAGACACAAAAGAGAGAGGAAGAGAGAGACAGCAAAAGAGAGAGGGTGAGAGAGACAGCAAAAGAGAGGGGGGAGAGAGACAGCAAAAGAGAGGGGGAGAGAAATAGCAAAAGAGAGGGGGGAAAGTGCGCAAAAGAGAGGGGGAGAGTGCGCAAAAGAGAGGGGGGAGAGTGCGCAAAAGAGAGGGGGGAGAGTGCGCAAAAGAGAGGGGGAGAGAGTGCAAAAGAGAGGGGGAGAGAGCACAAAAGAAAGGGGGAGAGAGCATAAAAGAGAGGGGGGAGAGAGTGCAAAAGAGAGGGGGGAGAGAGCACAAAAGAGAGGGGGGAGAGAGCGCAAAAGAAAGGGGGAGAGAGCGCAAAAGAGAGGGGGAGAGAGCGCAAAAGAGAGGGGGAGAGAGCACAAAAGAGAGGGGGAGAGAGCACAAAAGAGAGGGGGGGAGTGCAAAATAGAGGGGGAGAGAGCGCAAAAGAGAGGGGGAGAGAGCACAAAAGATAGGGGAGAGAGCGCAAAAGAGAGGGGGAGAAAGAGCAAAAGAGAGGGAGAGAGACAGCAAAAGAGAGGTCACTTTCGGTTTTCCAGTAATACCAACAAGATTGGCGCTCAAACTATGCAATTAAGGCATTAAGGGGCCAGTATATAAGGCCACCAGTCACACACAGTTTTTAGTCTTGAGAAAGGCCTGTTTCAAATGGCTGAAACGCGTTGACTTTAAACTGGTAAGCCTATTTCTAATATAAGTATCTATTTTGAAACAATTTGCACTATTTTATTTTACTTTTCACAGGATATCCCAAGGACTTTTGTTAAAGAATTCCAAAGACTTCTGGGACATTGGGGACATCACATAGATTCTTTGTAGAGTGATTTTTTGTTTATTTCGATTTTTTGACATTTGGAATTTTTGATTTTTCAGAATTTTTTGATTTTTCTGCATTTTTTGATTTCTTGGTTTTTCTCTTTTTCTGTATATACATTTTATATTTTTTGTTTTCCACAAGGTTTTGAGGTATATCTTCAACACAGATATTATTGGCGTATAATTTGGGCACACACACTCCTGAATTAGGATTGGAAAGAGCACACTGCCAAAACCAATTAGTGGGATCACACACTTGTTGGTGATTTGTTTCCTCTACGAGCAGACAGCAATTATACAATTTGTAGTACTGTATAACCCACATTAGGATTGTCCACTATTTGTTATACCACATATGGTCTAATGTCTTCTGCTACTATTTTTTATTGAACATATTGACCTTATTGATTTTATGGTATATTGATTTTATGGTCAACTGTACACATCCATCCATGTTTTTTAACATATATATTATCGTCTCTGAGTACCAGATACTGTAAGAGATTCTCAATATCACAGCATAGTCACCGTAGCCTTTCATTTTTTAGGCGCTCTGTTCCTCACCCACACATTTATTCAAGGATGACCATACCCAGATAAAAACATTCTTTGCAACACTATTATTGCATAAAGTGCAAAAATTGTAACAACATTGTTTCGTACAATGCAAAAAAAAAAAAAAAGAAGAATCAAAATTACTTAAAATGAAAAAGGGCTAAATATGAGGGCTGAGAACACCCCAGCCGATACCAAGCTCCACTAAAATATTAGCGTATACATTTGTAGGGATCTATGTCACCTCACCATCCAATATATTAGACTGACCAGCGAAAAGTAAAATAGTATCTACTACATAACAGATGTATAACAGCATCCAACCGTCAAACAAGCCCCACCTAATCATTGTCATGATGTAATTAATTCCCTGTCTTTTTTGCGTACCTTACTAATTTTACACAGTTGTTTTTTAATTCTTTGTTTAAAACAGAATTGTTGAATATTTATTATAAGGATCTGCGCCAATTATAGATATACAAAAGAAAAACATATGTTTTAACTATTATATTTAATAATGTCACAAATGAACCTTCAAGTGTGTTAATAGTAATATAACTGTTAGGGAGAAGTGAATATATTGAAGCACATCTGGTCTCCGCCTTATTACTGCAGCTGCTAGAATGATAATTGCAGTGAAAGGATCTTAATGACAAGTGAGAAGCAACATTGTGCTATCTTAGAGTTATAGCTAAGTTTAGGGACATAGTTAATCCACTGGACGTCAGACAAGGCTGCAATGCATTACATTCTAAGGGTTAGTGGAAGTTTGGTGGCAATGTTTACTGTTATACTGGTACTTTGTCAACATTACTACTTGGCAGCATAGTGACATTCCTGACATAATATTACCATTGGCATTACATTTCAGCACTGAACCTCTAGTAGAAAAAAAATAATCTTCATAGACTTAAAGGGACACTGTACTTAAAAATGTTCTATCATCCATATCAAAATGCAGCATTTAATCATGTTGACATGTTATTACTGAATAAACATGATCAATGGACAATAACAGAAGGTATCTAACAGCCAATTATTAGATATGTGCATTTAAATCCATCGTGAAGATCCGAATGCGGAAGTAGGTGGCCAGTTGTGCCATTCAGCTCATTTCAGAGCCAGATTTATTCTTTTGAGAGATCACCACAATTAGATCTGTGCAAATCCAGATCCTGTTACCTGCGTATGCTCACCATGGTTTAGAGACCAAGCATACTTACCTGTTACCGGCGTATGCTCACCTTGTTCCAGAAACCAAGCATACTTACCTGTTACCTGTATATGCTCACCTTGTTCCAGAGACCAAGCATTCTTACCTGTTACCTGTGTATGCTCACCTTGTTCCAGAAACCAAGCATACTTACCTGTTACCTGCGTATGTTCCAGAGACCAAACTTTCTTACCTGTCACCTGCAGATGCTCACCTTATTCCAGATACTAAGCATACTTAACTGTTTCCTGCATATGCTCACCTTGTACAAGAGACCAAGCATACTTACCTATTACCTGCATATGATCATCTTGTTCCAGAGACCAAGCATACTTACCTGTTACCTGTGGATGCTTACCTTGTTCCAGAGACCAGTCATACCTTGCACCTGCGTATGCTCACTTGGTTCCTAAAAGCCAAACAAACATACCTGATACCTGTGTATGCTCACCTTGTTCCTGAAGCTTTACCTATTTGGTATTCCATGACTGTCTCACCAACAGTAACCGCTGGTTATCTTGTGCCTGCTGAGAATCCTGTATCTACTATATCAGTGAAAGTATCTTGACAAAGCCCTGTAACTGGTGAAATGCATAGACATTATCAGCAGTGGAATTACAGTTATTTTTAAGAGAGTTGCTGCAGCCTGACTAAAAAAAAAGAACAATATTGCTTTTATATATCCTCTCACATAAAGTAGCACACATATAATACTACAATGAAGTGCAGACTTCTGGAGCAAATATTGACAGAACATTACATGACCTGTACGATCCGAGAACAAATGCTGAGCTGAGTGGTGTAAAAGTTCCCACAATGGCGGCATGTAAATAGCTCACAAGTAAAGGATCCCTCTCTATCATAGGGGAACCAAGTGTAGACCCAGAGGGAGAATCGGGAGTGTTAGCCGTCATTGGAGACTGTTGTAAAGGATACACCGGACAGAAAGTCCTATTTATTTTAATGGATCCAAAACTTTTAGCGTTTTGTGTCTAAGGAGAATCATATATTAAAGGAACTTCTATTCCCTAAAAGGATAACCTTTAGGAACCTTAGATGATTTTTAGTGGTGATCTATTTTAGCTTTAGGCATTCCCTTACTTTGCCACTTTGTGTTATTTAATAAATATGTGATATTTAACTACTAAGCTTTTTTAGTGCCCTCGTATTTTGTTTGTGTTGTACACTTACTTATATCTATCTGGGAGGAAATATATTTATTTGAGTGGCTAACAGTAGTTATTAGCCTAGCACAGTCTTATTGCTTTTGCTCACGGTGTTCTTCAAACCAGCTGTGACTACTATACCTACCTGGTACCTGTGACAGTCTCACCAATAGTACTCTTTGGGTATCCTGTGCCTGCTGAGTATCCTGTGTCTAGTATACTAGTAAAATGTTCTTCAAACCAGCTGTACCTGCTGTACCTACCTAGTACCCATGACAGTCTAACCAACAGTACTCTCTAGGTATCCTGTGCCTTCTGGGTATCCTGTGCCTGCTGATTATCCTGTGTCTACTATACCAGTGACAGTGTTCCTCAAACCAGCTGTACCTGCTGTACCTACCTGGTGCCTGTGACAGTCTCACAACAGTACTCTCTGGGTATCCTGTGCCTGCTGAGCATCCTGTGTCTACTATACCAGTGACAGTGTTCTTCAAACCAGCTGTTCCTGCTGTACCTACCTGGTACCCGTGACAGTCTAACCAACAGTACTCTCTGGGTATCCTGTGCCTTCTGGGTATCCTGTGCCTGCTGAGTATCCTGTGACTTCTATACCAGTGACAGCCTTCCTCAAACCAGCTGTACCTACCTGGAATCCCGCAAAAGTCTCACCCTCTATTGCACAATTCAATCATCAGTGCCCACTGGACTTTGTTACTGCAAACTACTTAAGTATTCAGAAATTTGTATATGACTTTAGTGTTCTGATTTGGGGCTTTATTTAAGCTTCCTGATTGTGGTCTTCAATTTGAACTACCAACTGTTCTTTTACTTATCATTCAGTAACGGCTTTAAAAGACTTTTGTTGTTCAGTGTATCTGTGCCTGCATTCTGAGTTCCACACACCCTATCTTCCTCACAAGAAGTGTGTGCTAAAGATTCTCCTACTTGTGTGGGCTGCACTAAGTAGTTCACTATTCACAATCGGAAGTGGCCCAACGGATTGCACCAAAAATGGGAATTTCATAAATAGGCCCCTATACATTTACTCCCGGGTTGCCACTCCTTCACATAATCCAACTCTCCTAGATACAGTCAGTGTCCTTTGGGAGGTATATGGTGTATATAGTTAGAGTCAGGTCATCTAAATGTGGGTACCTATTACCTGTATACTTCCTCTAGCGACTTTGTTACCTACGCTACCTACCCCACAGCAGTGTATATGTACTGTTGTTTATGAGCACATTTGTTTTATAATTTTTGTGTAGCTATACCATGATGCTTGTTAGTTCTACCATATAGACACTCTCTAGCCTATATGACTCATTTGTTATTAGTGTGCCTACCTTATATATATATATATATATATATATATATATATATATATATATATTGCACATTAATTATAAAATAGTTACTGTTATCACCAGGCCCGGACTGACCATAGGGCATACCAGGCAAATGCCCAGTGGGCTGCCGGTTATCTTAGCCCCGCCCACTATTATTGTGCATACCAAGTGCCCCAAAATTGTATTATATGATTATGCTTATTTTAAACTATTAACTATTATTGAGTTTTCACTATGTCACTTTTCATTCTAAAGAATTGTATTTAACTTAGAATTCATGTTTAGATATTTTAAGTCAGCTGTTCAGGTACCTGACATAACTGAATGTGATAATAATTAGTATAACTATTCACAAATATTCCAATAGTATTCATATTTGGTTACAGCAACTCTCTTATCTTATAAATATTTATATATAAAGTTTGGTATGCATCTATGCATTATAAAGAGCCCAATGCTGTGTCACCACTGAGTGCATTTATAAGCCTGTTACATACAACCCAGCATAAAGATTTGTAACTAATTTCAAGATGGTCTTATTAAATAGTGACATATGCTTAATTTTCTGATTGATAACTATCTGTCTATGTCTTACCCTCAGATATTGTAAAATAGTTGCATGTACCTTACACAATGAGAGATGTGTGCCTTATTCTAAGCTATTTGTGCTCTATATATAGACAATTATTTGTGCTTTTCAAGATAACTATGTGTACCTTATATCTATATGGAAGCCTGCAGTGCCTGCACTTTATTGTATGCCTTAATAAATTATACACTAAAAAATTTTTTGCATAAATGTTTTGCAGCTGATCCATTTATATAGCCTATACAACTTTTTTTAATTTAATTTTTTATAGTTTTGCTTATTTTTAAATAACTTTGCACTGATTTTCAGACTCCTTATCAAGCCCCAACAGTTTTTGGAGAATACTGATGTATACCTACCTATTCCAGCTTGCTCCTGTTTGTGTAAAGAGTCTTTTCATATGCAGAGAAAGGGGGAGGGGTGGAGTGTATGCTATTTCCCACTTGCAGTGGGTGTTGCAGCTATCCTTTTTTACAGTGCTCAACTGGGAGCTTCTAAGTAAGTTCTTAAATGGTTTTATACTGGATTTTTATATCAGTATCTGTGCATATTATTCTTTTTATTAGTGTCTATTACATGCAGTTAAAAGAAAATTGGTGTATACTATCCCTTTAATCATGATAGAAACTGTATATATAACTGTGTTTTATCCAAGGTTGCCTTAAAGGGATAGAAAGGTCAAAATTGATATGTGCATGGGTGCATTTCAATTTTAAATAGCAGTATTTTTGCAATATAATTCCATTAGCAAAAATGCTTCTAGTAAGTTATTACTGGTCTTTAGCAGCATACGCACATATGCTTTGAGGCCCTGTGAACTAGTTTTCAAACCCCACACTGTCTCAGAGAGTCATCAGGGGCTTCTGTGACACTTATTAAGTCTATAGTATACAGACACAACTTACACCACCACCAGGTCTATGAGCTCAGCTGTGCACTAAATGGTTAGTTTATTGAATATGTCTTGTGTTTACAAATGAGCACTTTATGTGTTTTTCATTACAAATTAGCACTTTATATTGTTTTTCTTGTTTTTTATATTTTACTTTTTTTTCATTCCAACCTGTTCACAATATATATATTATACTTGTCATATTTGGTATATGGTTAAATAAGAAATTGGGGGTGTGGGGTGGAGTAGGCAACTTTGCCTTAAAATGCCGGGCCTATTTTTGGTCCCAGTCCGGCCCTGGTTATCACTTTTCTTTGTCTCACTTATGATCTGCGGTTAAAAAATGAGTCTATATTACATATGTGCCTACTTGAGTACATTAAACTGTACCCGCACTTTTGATATATATTGTATTTGTGTATTCTTTAAACATATGTACTTAGACTTTTTTTTTATTTCATAGTGGGATTTTGATCTCTAGTTAATAGTCCTTGTAACATCCTCCTCCTCATTATTCTACATTTATGAAGTAATTTACATGTTTAACATTATTCAAGTGTCAACTGAAAAATACATATGTCAGGGTTGTTTTCAGGGCTGTTTAAAGAAATGGTTTTTTATAAGAACCCTGACATATGTATTTTTCATATGTGTCCCTTTTTAAAGAGGCAATATGGTCACCCTACACCTTATCTACTGAGGATCCAAGAGTAGCCCTATATTGCAATAAGCACATATAACTAAGAGTCCAAGAGTGGCCCTATATTACAATAAGCACATATTACTAAGAGTCCAAGAGTGGCCCTATATTACAATAAGTACATATTACTAAGAGTCCAAGAGTGGCCCTATATTACAATATGCACATATTACTAAGAGTCCAAGAGTGGCCCTATATTACAATAAGCACATATTACTAAGAGTCCAAGAGTGGCCCTATATTACAATAAGTACATATTACTAAGAGTCCAAGAGTGGCCCTATATTACAATAAGCACATATTACTAAGAGTCCAAGAGTGGCCCTATATTACAATAAGCACATATTACTAAGAGTCCAAGAGTGGCCCTATATTACAATAAGCACATATTGCTAAGAGTCCAAGAGTGGCCCTATATTACAATAAGCACATATTACTAAGAGTCCAAGAGTGGCCCTATATTACAATAAGCACATATTACTAAGAGTCCAAGAGTGGGCCTATATTACAATAAGCACATATTACTAAGAGTCCAAGAGTGGCCCTATATTACAATAAGCACATATTACTAAGAGTCCAAGAGTGGCCCTATATTACAATAAGCACATATTACTAAGAGTCCAAGAGTGGCCCTATATTACAATAAGCACATATTACTAAGAGTCCAAGAGTGGCCCTATATTACAATAAGCACATATTACTAAGAGTCCAAGAGTGGCCCTATATTACAATAAGCACATATTACTAAGAGTCCAAGAGTGGCCCTATATTACAATAAGCACATATTACTAAGAGTCCAAGAGTGGCCCTATATTACAATAAGCACATATTACTAAGAGTCCAAGAGTGGCCCTATATTACAATAAGCACATATTACTAAGAGTCCAAGAGTGGCCCTATATTACAATAAGCACATATTACTAAGAGTCCAAGAGTGGCCCTATATTACAATAAGCACATATTACTAAGAGTCCAAGAGTGGCCCTATATTACAATAAGCACATATTACTAAGAGTCCAAGAGTGGCCCTATATTACAATAAGCACATATTACTAAGAGTCCAAGAGTGGCCCTATATTACAATAAGCACATATTACTAAGAGTCCAAGAGTGGCCCTATATTACAATAAGCACATATTACTAAGAGTCCAAGAGTGGCCCTATATTACAATAAGCACATATTACTAAGAGTCCAAGAGTGGCCCTATATTACAATAAGCACATATTACTAAGAGTCCAAGAGTGGCCCTATATTACAATAAGCACATATTACTAAGA
This sequence comes from Bombina bombina, assembly GCF_027579735.1. Classification (NCBI taxonomy): domain Eukaryota; kingdom Metazoa; phylum Chordata; class Amphibia; order Anura; family Bombinatoridae; genus Bombina; species Bombina bombina. The sequence goes on along the minus strand of NC_069500.1, from coordinate 532,435,945 downwards.
GTCCAAGAGTGGCCCTATATTACAATAAGCACATATTACTAAGAGTCCAAGAGTGGCCCTATATTACAATAAGCACATATTACTAAGAGTCCAAGAGTGGCCCTATATTACAATAAGCACATATTACTAAGAGTCCAAGAGTGGCCCTATATTACAATAAGCACATATTACTAAGAGTCCAAGAGTGGCCCTATATTACAATAAGCACATATTACTAAGAGTCCAAGAGTGGCCCTATATTACAATAAGCACATATTACTAAGAGTCCAAGAGTGGCCCTATATTACAATAAGCACATATTACTAAGAGTCCAAGAGTGGCCCTATATTACAATAAGCACATATTACTAAGAGTCCAAGAGTGGCCCTATATTACAATAAGCACATATTACTAAGAGTCCAAGAGTGGCCCTATATTACAATAAGCACATATTACTAAGAGTCCAAGAGTGGCCCTATATTACAATAAGCACATATTACTAAGAGTCCAAGAGTGGCCCTATATTACAATAAGCACATATTACTAAGAGTCCAAGAGTGGCCCTATATTACAATAAGCACATATTACTAAGAGTCCAAGAGTGGCCCTATATTACAATAAGCACATATTACTAAGAGTCCAAGAGTGGCCCTATATTACAATAAGCACATATTACTAAGAGTCCAAGAGTGGCCCTATATTACAATAAGCACATATTACTAAGAGTCCAAGAGTGGCCCTATATTACAATAAGCACATATTACTAAGAGTCCAAGAGTGGCCCTATATTACAATAAGCACATATTACTAAGAGTCCAAGAGTGGCCCTATATTACAATAAGCACATATTACTAAGAGTCCAAGAGTGGCCCTATATTACAATAAGCACATATTACTAAGAGTCCAAGAGTGGCCCTATATTACAATAAGCACATATTACTAAGAGTCCAAGAGTGGCCCTATATTACAATAAGCACATATTACTAAGAGTCCAAGAGTGGCCCTATATTACAATAAGCACATATTACTAAGAGTCCAAGAGTGGCCCTATATTACAATAAGCACATATTACTAAGAGTCCAAGAGTGGCCCTATATTACAATAAGCACATATTACTAAGAGTCCAAGAGTGGCCCTATATTACAATAAGCACATATTACTAAGAGTCCAAGAGTGGCCCTATATTACAATAAGCACATATTACTAAGAGTCCAAGAGTGGCCCTATATTACAATAAGCACATATTACTAAGAGTCCAAGAGTGGCCCTATATTACAATAAGCACATATTACTAAGAGTCCAAGAGTGGCCCTATATTACAATAAGCACATATTACTAAGAGTCCAAGAGTGGCCCTATATTACAATAAGCACATATTACTAAGAGTCCAAGAGTGGCCCTATATTACAATAAGCACATATTACTAAGAGTCCAAGAGTGGCCCTATATTACAATAAGCACATATTACTAAGAGTCCAAGAGTGGCCCTATATTACAATAAGCACATATTACTAAGAGTCCAAGAGTGGCCCTATATTACAATAAGCACATATTACTAAGAGTCCAAGAGTGGCCCTATATTACAATAAGCACATATTACTAAGAGTCCAAGAGTGGCCCTATATTACAATAAGCACATATTACTAAGAGTCCAAGAGTGGCCCTATATTACAATAAGCACATATTACTAAGAGTCCAAGAGTGGCCCTATATTACAATAAGCACATATTACTAAGAGTCCAAGAGTGGCCCTATATTACAATAAGCACATATTACTAAGAGTCCAAGAGTGGCCCTATATTACAATAAGCACATATTACTAAGAGTCCAAGAGTGGCCCTATATTACAATAAGCACATATTACTAAGAGTCCAAGAGTGGCCCTATATTACAATAAGCACATATTACTAAGAGTCCAAGAGTGGCCCTATATTACAATAAGCACATATTACTAAGAGTCCAAGAGTGGCCCTATATTACAATAAGCACATATTACTAAGAGTCCAAGAGTGGCCCTATATTACAATAAGCACATATTACTAAGAGTCCAAGAGTGGCCCTATATTACAATAAGCACATATTACTAAGAGTCCAAGAGTGGCCCTATATTACAATAAGCACATATTACTAAGAGTCCAAGAGTGGCCCTATATTACAATAAGCACATATTACTAAGAGTCCAAGAGTGGCCCTATATTACAATAAGCACATATTACTAAGAGTCCAAGAGTGGCCCTATATTACAATAAGCACATATTACTAAGAGTCCAAGAGTGGCCCTATATTACAATAAGCACATATTACTAAGAGTCCAAGAGTGGCCCTATATTACAATAAGCACATATTACTAAGAGTCCAAGAGTGGCCCTATATTACAATAAGCACATATTACTAAGAGTCCAAGAGTGGCCCTATATTACAATAAGCACATATTACTAAGAGTCCAAGAGTGGCCCTATATTACAATAAGCACATATTACTAAGAGTCCAAGAGTGGCCCTATATTACAATAAGCACATATTACTAAGAGTCCAAGAGTGGCCCTATATTACAATAAGCACATATTACTAAGAGTCCAAGAGTGGCCCTATATTACAATAAGCACATATTACTAAGAGTCCAAGAGTGGCCCTATATTACAATAAGCACATATTACTAAGAGTCCAAGAGTGGCCCTATATTACAATAAGCACATATTACTAAGAGTCCAAGAGTGGCCCTATATTACAATAAGCACATATTACTAAGAGTCCAAGAGTGGCCCTATATTACAATAAGCACATATTACTAAGAGTCCAAGAGTGGCCCTATATTACAATAAGCACATATTACTAAGAGTCCAAGAGTGGCCCTATATTACAATAAGCACATATTACTAAGAGTCCAAGAGTGGCCCTATATTACAATAAGCACATATTACTAAGAGTCCAAGAGTGGCCCTATATTACAATAAGCACATATTACTAAGAGTCCAAGAGTGGCCCTATATTACAATAAGCACATATTACTAAGAGTCCAAGAGTGGCCCTATATTACAATAAGCACATATTACTAAGAGTCCAAGAGTGGCCCTATATTACAATAAGCACATATTACTAAGAGTCCAAGAGTGGCCCTATATTACAATAAGCACATATTACTAAGAGTCCAAGAGTGGCCCTATATTACAATAAGCACATATTACTAAGAGTCCAAGAGTGGCCCTATATTACAATAAGCACATATTACTAAGAGTCCAAGAGTGGCCCTATATTACAATAAGCACATATTACTAAGAGTCCAAGAGTGGCCCTATATTACAATAAGCACATATTACTAAGAGTGCAAGATACTTGCTACATATCCCCTATAGTTCCCCCTCACCAGTACATAACAATATTAGAGGTCCAAGAGAGAGCACTATCTTTTATTTATGGTATTTCTCTTTCTAGGTTATTGCACTTGACAATAGGGGTTAATAATAATATGTTTTACATTTTCTTAAATCTTCAGAAAACCTAAGGTTACTGGAGCAGTATAATATTTGATTTTAACTCCAAACGACCTCATATATTTTGCTATATATTGGTGTCTATTTAAATACGGCTAGATTACACGAGTTTTGTGTTATGAGTGAAAAAGCTTCATAACGCTGCTTTTTCACTACTGCTGGTATTGCGAGTCCTGTAGGTATAACTGTAATGCACACTTTTTTGGCCGTAACGCAACGTAACTACCGCAGCTTTCAAAAAGTCCTTTTTCAATGGGATTTCCATAGCGCCGGTATTACGAGTTTGCCTGTCCGGCCAAAAAGTGAGTGGTACAGCCTATAACTACAAGCTCCGTACCGTAAACTGAAAGTCAGTAGTTATGGGTTTTGCGCTACAAAGCTGTAGCATAAAACTCATAACTAAAGTGCTAAAAAGTACACTAACACCCATAAACTACCTATTAACCTCCTGCATCGCAAACACTAAAATAAAATTATTAACCCCTAATCTGCCACTCCGGACATCACCGCCACTATATCAAACATATTAACCCCTAAACCGCCGCACTCCCGCATCGCAAACACTAGTTAAATATTATTAACCCCAATCTGCTGTCCCTAACATCGCCGCAACCTACATTACTGTTATTAACCCCTAATCTGCTGCCTCCAAAATCGCTGCCACTATACTAAAGTTATAAACCCCTAAACCTAACCCTAAGTCTAACCCTAACACCCACTAACGTTTTTATAATTAAAATAAATCTAAATTAAAATTGCTATCATTAACTAAATAATTCCTATATAAAACTAAATACTTACCTATAAAATAAACCCTAAGCTACTAGCTACAATATAACTAATAGTTACATTGTATCTATCTTAGGTTTTATTTTTATTTCACAGGCAAGTTTGTATTTATTTTAACTAGGTAGAATAGTTATTAAATAGTTATTAACTATTTACTAACTAACTAGCTAAAATAAATACAAATTGACCTGTAAAATAAAACCTAACCTGTCTTACACTAACACCTAACCATACACTGCAATTAAATAAATTACATTAATTGAATACAATTAACTAAATTACAAAAACAAACAAACACTAAATTACACAAAATAAAAAATAAATGATCAAAGATTTAAACTAATTACACTTAATCTAATAGCCCTATTAAAATAAAAAGCCCAACAAAATAAAAAAAACCCTAGCCTAAATTAAACAGCTAATAGACCTTAAAAGGGCCTTTTGCAAGGCATTGCGGCAAAGAAATCAGCTCTTTTACCTGTTAAAAAAAAATACAAACAACCCCCCAACAGTAAAACCCACCACCCACACAACCAAACCCCCCAAATAAAATCCTATCTAAAAAACCTAAGCTCCCCATTGCCCTGAAAAATAAAACCCACCCAATAAACCCTTAAAAAAAAACACTAACCCCCGAAGATCCACTTACAGTTTTTGAAGACCGGACATCCATCCTCAACGAAGCTGGGAGAAGTCTTCATCCAAGTGGCAAGAAGTGGTCCTCCAGGCGGGCAGAAGTCTTCATCCAGACGGCATCTTCTATCTTCATCCTTCCGATGCGGAGCAGCTCCATCTTCAAGACATCCGGTGCGGAGCATTCTCTTCTTTCGATGGTCGCTGAAGAATGAAGGTTCCTTTAAATGACGTCATCCAAGATGGCGTCCCTTGAATTCCAATTGGCTGATAGAATTCTATCAGCCAATTGGAATTAAAGGTGAAAAAATCCTATCGGTTGATGCAAGCAGCCATTAGGATTGAGCTTCAATCCTATTGGCTCATCCAATCGGCCAATAGAATGTGAGCTCAATCCTATTGGCTGATATTTCTTTAATGATTGAGATAGAGCATGCAATTTTTTTATTTTTTAAAAAAAATATATTTTTTTGAGGTTTTGCAAGAAAGGAATCATACACTGAATGTCCTACAGTATACATGACCAAACTTCAAATGAATACAGAATACAATAACAAGTTTGAGATAAGATAATTGATACAATATGGACCTATGCCTCCATTTTACAATTTATATATTCTTAATGAATGACTAGTTATCAGGCCACTCATGGGCACAGTGATGTAGGCAGAGCTGAAAAAATTTGGTAGTCATATCTGAGACCCTGTCGGGCCCAATTACACAGAGTAAGGATGAGAGTATCTGGGTAGGTAGTACAATAACTTATCAGTGGGTAAGCACCGCTTGACACATTATTGCAACATATATATGGGCAGTCACACTCTAGCTTCAGATATATAGGAATAAGAAAAGCATATGATACACTCTCATAGCGACACCTGGTAATAAATACAGACTTATAATTTTGTAAAATATTCAAACCATTTGTAAACTAGGACAATACATTAAGCTTCATCCCTGTGAACTCTGCCCAGCAAGACCATGTCAAAAATAAAGTTAGGGCAACACTGTCCTAAATATTATTGGAGGGGTAATGGTAAGGAGGGTTGGCAGATCAATTAACTCGTTACTAGGGACAACCACAGGGATTAGCTACATACTGGGCTAGTGTGTAACAGTTCAGTCCTGCTTATGTTATAGGTCTTCAGCCAGTATATAGGTTGTGGGAAATTAATGTTATGCAGCTTTGGGGGAACTAAAGTATTCTCAAACTAGTCGTGTATGGTAACCATCGTAGAGGCATTTCTGACTATATCAGGTTTCAGGCATTGTCGATTATGGGGGGGAACAAGAACCATCTAAACAAGATTTATGATCAACACTAAAAAAACCTAATGAACCTATATACATGACCATGACTGCTTATAATACAGGAATACATATAGGCATATGAAATATATCTACACTTTTTATCTAACATCATAAGAAGAGATAACCTTCTTGTACACAAAAAGCAATCTGGTTTTTATAAGTTTTATGGGAAGAACTTAAAATAGTCCCAGACCAGCCACATATTTTCCCTGATATAGTGATAGCCCACCACAAGCACTCCACTCTACTACTACGGGACATTAACCAATTGAATAGTAATATCGTACTTCTAGAGAATACACAGTCTATGTACCTTGCTATAGGCGAACTTTTAGACCAAACGTTTCACAGCTTCATCGTTCAGTCCAGCAGTGAGGGCTATTTCAATCTTAACCAATCCCTCTTCTAAGGCTACAAGAGATGGAGTCCGGCAGGACCAGGGCTTGATGCGGTAGAATTAATGAAGCCTGGTAGTAGCTGTTATATAAGGCAAAGTGTGGAACCGCCGTTTCATATGTCCCTTGGCGCTTTTCATTTTGCGGAGGAGACTCGTGTGGGGCTTTCCGTGTGGTTCCAGAGTGATAGGTACCGGCTTCACCGGGATTGCGGTATGATCTGCGCTCTGTAAGTTATAGGGACTCTTAGCAGCAAACGCCTCTTCTATGCTATCTCCACGAAGGTGGCATGGCAAAGAGGCTTGCATGGGTAGCGTTGATGGGGCTTCGCACTTTGCTCTCTCCCCTCCATAAACCACTCTGTCACCATTCCTGCTTGACTCCCGGATCTCTTTAAGGAGGTTGTCTAGTTGGATGTTCATTTTTCTCTCCAAAGCCGCTAGTTGCCTCTGAGGATAATGGTAATCAAACGTGTATCTATACCAAGAGTTGAGGTGTGGAAGATCATAGTTGTTACAGTTTGAAAATCAGTGTAGCTAGAATGTGGCTGTTTATCCTCGATCATCGAAGGGGGGATGCTTGAAACTTATGCTAGGCCGTAGCCGTTTATCATATTAGTCCGGCTTAGCGTCCTCTAAGTGATAGCACTACAATCCTGGTATCAAACAGCTCAGCAGGATATGTAGATATCGAATACATTGAATGCTTTCATGGATGGAGTAGTAGGTGAGCACTTATCCATAAAATAGATTTTCCTTAGCAGGAGCTCCAAAGATTTGCTTCTGATTACGGACGCCGTCTAGACACACCCTCCAGAGCATGTAATTTTAAACAGCTTTCTAATTTACTTCTATTATCAATTTTTCTTTGTTCTTTTGGTATCTTTTGTTGAAATGCAGGGCATTTTCTTAGGGGCGAGCCCATTTCTGGAGCACTATATAGCAGCAGTTTTGCAAGAATGTTATCCATTTGCAAGAGCACTAGAGGGCAGCACTATTTCCTGCCATGTAGTGCTCCATATGGGAGATGCAAACAAAGCCGGGCATCACATGGATGATCGCAAAAAAGATAGATGCAGGTGTTGTTCCGTAAAAAAGTTCCTTTATTCAGTGAGACAGTTAAAAACAAATAGGGTTCACAGCCCATAAGGTACATAAAAGGGTTCTAGTGGAGATACAAACGAGCAGACATGTTTTGTGTGGGGCTACCACACTTGCTCAATGCTTCTTCTTCAGCTTCTTCAGTGCTCCATATGCCTACCTAGGTATCCATATGCCTACCTAGGTATCCATATGCCTACCTAGGTATCTCTGAAACACACAATATCATGGGAACAAAGCAAGTTTGATCATAGAAGTAAATTGGAAACTTTTTTTAAATGGTGTACTCAGTCTGAATAACAACATTTTTGAGTAAGTGTAAGTTAGGGCTAGCTGTAACTGAGTCTATGACTGGTCACTTTACTTGCTGGGGTGTATAAAATAGTTTATAAAAAGCTCCTTTTTTTGCAATTTGAAATAGCTGCTTTTCATGTTGAAACCTATACTGAAATTTTCAATACTGCAGTAATGGCTACAGAAAAGCTATGTAAACAAGATATATCAGAAAAAAAGTGAGAAAGACCCCAGCCCTTTTTAAAGTTTAAATACAATTAACTCTTATCTGCAGCTTGCCTGAGTACACAATCCCTTTAATACTGAAATAAATGTATGTGATCATACATAAATGGCAAGCAAAACAAGCCAAAATATGTTTTCAGGATGTCTAGGCTGTTGAATTTAATTAATTAAAAAATCCAGTTATAATTCTTGATTAAATACATAAATAAATAAATACATAAAGCTACATTATTTAGGCACTTAAATTCACATAGGCTGTTATAACAATCTATCAGTAGTGGCTTTTTGTCTCTTTTTTGGGCCAAAATGTCTACTTTTTGATTCAGTGTAATCAAAGTAACGCATGTTTTGGCTGATCTCCGCACTTGCAAATGAGTTTTCGGATCCTTGATTAAACCCTATTTTCCCTATGGAGCCAAAAAGTTCTCGATGATCACTTTGAATTTTCAGGTCACTTTTCAATGGCTTTTCAAGCCCATTTTTGGATTATTGAATTCAACACTTCTAGGCACTTGATAAGTCCTCGAAAGGGCATTTCAGACATCTTTAACATTATCTCAAGGCTGTTTGCAAACAGTCAAGCACTCTGAAATGGCCACAGGAGACATTCCAGAGGTTTATTAACATACATGGGTGCCCATTTAACAAGCTCCGTAGTGAAGCAGCGGTCAGTTATGAAGCAGCGGTCACAAAAACCACTGCTCCATAACCTGTCCGCCTGCTCTGAGCATGCGGACAGACATCGCCGGAAATCAACCCGATCAAGTACGATCGGGTTGATTGACACCTCCCTGCTGGCGGCCCATTGGCCGCGAGTCTGCAGGGGGCGGCGTTGCACCAGCTGCTCTTGTGAGCTGCTGGTGCAATGCTGAATACGGAGAGCGTATTGCTCACCACATTCAGCGAGGTCTGGCGGACCTGATCCGCATTGTCGGATCAGGTCCGCCAGACTTTGTTAAATAGAGGCCATGGTATCAATTTATTAATGCTCCATTAATCCCTATTGGAGAGATGTATACAGAGAACAGGGCACACATTTACATGTGTATATCTTCATATACATATGTATATGTGTTTACCACGTGATATCCTGAACAGCTAAAGGGATATGTTGGAAAAGTTACGTCAGGACACCAACATCTACAAATAGCGTAAGCAGATCCTATGTAAAGTTGGATCTGCTTATGTACGTCTGCTATACAGCACTGTCAGATTCAAGCACTGTCAGACCACACACTCTCTCCTCAGATAGAATTCCAAGTCAGTGCCCATGCCCAGTCCATAATAATTGGACAATAGAGTGACATGCGGCAGCCACACTTGTTAGAAATATGCACAGAGGCTATACAGCAGTCTGCATAAGTAAGAGATAAATTTCTCACACATCTACGGTGGCAAAATCTTTCTCTTACTATGCAGACTTTGGAAATCTGGGCGGCCACCTCAAAATTAATTTGCGGTCCACTGGTAGCCCGTGAACGAAGTCTTGCCAGATGACCCACCTCCATGCACAATAAATCCAAACTCATTGATGAGCCTGCCTTTCAAAGCGTCTGTGACTACATTAGTGAACTTGGAATCTGGAACAAGCATTTGTGACTGTGAGTTCAGTAATGTAGGCACAAGCAAGTTGAAAGGCACATTCGTGACTGTGTTTGGACTTAGCGTGTGTGGAGGAAAGCCCCCTATAAAAACCAGTTCACAAAGGGGTTATCTCATTTAAGGTTCTCATAGCAAGATCAAATGTAGCAAGGCAGCGGGATCACAATTTTCTGTTAAAAGAATGTTAAAATCCAGTAAAAAAAAGATATGTGTTTTGCAAAGAAACTCGTAGTCACCATTTTGTTTTCATTTCACATCAAAATGGAATCAGTGCTTTAACAAACAAGAGAAATAAATATTGTTTAAAACAATACTTGTGAAAGTTGTTAAATGACCAAATAGTGATAGAAAAAGAGTACACTGTCTGCCCATTCTGACAATCTGAAAGATGCATTAAAGGGACACTGAACCCAAATTTTTTCTCAGATGCTCAGATAGAAGAGCATGCAATTTTAAGCAACTTTCTAATTTACTCCTATTATCAAATTTTCTTCATTCTCTTGGTATGTTTATTTGAAAAGCAAGAATGTAAGTTTAGATGCCGGCCCATTTTTTGTGAACAACCTGGGTTGTCCTTGCTGATGGGACAGCACCAATAAACAAGTGCTGTCCATGGTCTGAACCAAAAATGTGCTTGCCTCTTAGCTTAGATGCCTTCTTTTTCAAATAAAGATAGCAAGAGAACGTAGGAAAATTGATAATAGGAGTAAATTAGAAAGTTGCTTAAAATTTCATGCTCTATCTGAATCATGAAAGAAAAAATTTGGGTTTAGTGTCCCTTTAAGATGGGTTAGCATTGGTGTGGAAGGAAACGGATTGCAATTGTTAACTAGAACCTAGATTATAATTTTTGCGTTCATGTTTTAACACTGAAATAATAGCAATTTCTGCATTAAAACAGTAATGCAGCCATTACGAGTCATGTATAGCTATACTACAAGCATTTTAGCCCATAACGCAACGTCAGTCCCGCACTCAAAAAAATTACGTTTTTGTGTGGGATTTCCATAGAGCTGCCATTACAAGTTTTGTGGTGAGGCTAAAAAGCTTGCGTTACAGCCTATACCGACACGATCCGTTCCGCAATCTGAGACCAGTAGTTATGAGTTTTGCGCAAAAAAACTGTTACACAAAACTCATAACTAAAGTGTTACAAAGTACAGTAACACCCATAAACTACCTATAAACCCCTAAACCGAGGCCCTCCTGCATCGCAAACACTATAATAAAGTTATTAACCCCTAATCTGCCGCTCCCCGACACCGTCTCCACTATAATAAAGTTATTAACCCCTATTCCCCTGCACCCAACATCGCCCACACTATAATAAAGATAAAAAAACCTATTCCGCCGCTCTCTGCCATCGCCACCACTAAATAAAGTTATCAACCATTAAACCTAACAACCCCCTAACTTTATATTAAAATTACAAGATCCCTATCTTAAAATAAATAAAAACTTACCTGGGAAATAAAAAAAAACTAAGTTTAAACTATATATTAAACTAACATTACTATTATACTAAAATTAAAATAACTATCAATTAAATAAATTAAATTACACATTAAAAAAAAAACTAACACTGCTAAAAAAAAAATATACAATTACAAAAAATTAAAAATACTAAATTACAAAAAATAAAAAACACTAAAGTACAAAAAATAACAAACACAAAATTACGAAAAATAACGAAAGAAATTATCGAAAATAAAAAAAATTACACCTAATCTAATAGCCCTAAAAAACCTAGCCTACAATAAACTACCAATAGAAAGAAATCAGCTCTTTTACCTAAAAAAAATACAAAGACCCCCCCAACAGTAAAACCCACCACCCAACCAACCCCACAAAATAAAAAACCTAACTATAACAAAAACCTAAGCTACCCATTGCCCTGAAAAGGGCATTTGTATAGGCATTGCCCTTAAAAGGGCCATCCTGAAGACATCAGCGTGGAGCATCCTCTTTATATGGTCGCCGCCGTATACTGAATCTTCAATGCAAGGGAGCCTTTTCAAAATGGTGTCCCTTGCATTCTTATTGGCTGATTTGATTTTTGAAATTCAAATCAATCAATAGGATGAGAGCTACTGAAATCTTATTGGCTGTTCAAATCAGCCAATAGGATGAGAGCTACTGAAATTCTATTGGCTGTTCAAATCAGTACTATGTGATCTCCTTTAAAAACACAATTTTAATAACACCAGTACTGTAAGTGACAATCATGACAGTGTGAGACAACTAAATATTACAAATAAAATATAAAATTACGCCATTTGTAGATGTTGTTGTCTTAAAGAGACTATAGAATAACATCCATCCTGCCAAGATGCATTTGGCATTCATGCGGATGTATTGTAGTGGCAATAAGTTAATGTCACACATGCAAATTTGGTCAGACAGCAAAAAGCATTTTTGGGAGCAAATTGCAGAGATTTTAATTGAGGCCATAGTTATTGAAGGAATTAGTCTACATTTTTACATAGAATTTTCAATATTTTAATATGATTTATCAAATTATTATGTTTCCATTCTTTAGAGCAAATCTTCCCAACCCGTGAGAGAGACTTTTTAGAATAGTATTAACAGAGAGATTTCACTTTAATTCTTGTAGCTTAAATGTGTTAATTTTGTATTATCACTTACACCCTTTGTCTAAAGTTTTGCCCCACAGCATCTTTCCATACATTTGCCTGCCAATTAATCCCCTATTTTATAAATGGCCCCCCTCCCTCCTATCACTGGCCCTAATGTTAAGTTCCACAGGAACCTGCCTGGACAAGAAGTTATCCTAATGAAAATAAAGACAGCAATCTCATTTCCTGCCAAAGCCCAGTGTTCATTCCTGTCTCACCAGGAGGAACAGGGAGGTCATACATTTTCCCTGTCATTTTGATCTAATGCTGCACTAATATACACTGCTCAGAGTCACCTGCACAAGGGCTGGAGACTTTACATACACATGGTACATGTAGACCCTATAGTTTGCTTACAGGCAGTACCTTCAAATCAAACACATAGCACACATATTATAAACACCAGCCATTTAGTCTCATACACATAACACTCAAATTTAAGCCATTTTCTGAAAATAATGAGATCAAAATGTATGGTAAGCTCTGGGTAGGTCTAGAAATTGTTAAGAGCTACACTAAGCCCAGCTAAGGATAGGACACACATTAGATAAACAGTAAACACTTTGGGCAAGATAACAAGTGGAACGGTATTTAGCGCTTCCGCTCAAGCATAAATACTGCTAGAAGTAAGTTTTGTTCGTGAGGTCTAGCACACATATTACAAGTTGAAAGTAATGTTTTGCGTGTGAGCGAAACTCAATGTGCGCTAACTTCAGGACTTCGGATACCATGACCACGTTAATTTCTTCCCCCCATAGACTTTAAAGTAGTTGGATTCTCAGGAAAAAAATAACACTTATCGGTATCGCTTGCATGCTAACCCAACTGCGTTTAGCCAAGTGCGCTAAACCCGACATGAATTATGAATATTTTACATTCCAATGTTCTTTACATAGAAGAAAATGTTCTACTTAAATATATATTTATTACATAGAAGAAAATGTTCTATTTATTTTAAAATATATATATCTATATACTGTACATATCTGATGATTTTTTGTAATATATATACATATATATATATACACACACATATACTGTATATATATATATATATATATATATATAGGTTTATACATATATATATATATATATATATATATATATATATATATATATATCTATAACAGTTTCTACTATGTGAAAAATATTGGAATGCAAAATATTTACAGAAATGGGCAGTAAAAACATAATTAAATATTAATACAAATTATTTTTCTTAATCTCAGGTATTCAACTGGAAAGGGATCAAATGTGTGTATGTGTGTGTATATATATATATATATATATATGTGTGTGTATATATATATATATATATATATATATATATATATATATATTGTGACCTGGGATCTTGGAAACACACAGTCCTCAAAGCTGGAAACACCACACAAGGTTGTAGCTTTATAAAATACAGTCTGTTTATTATCAGGTCTGGCAAAAACAGGCAAAATAAACATAAACAAAACAAAAGAGGCTTGCTCCACTGAGCACTTACTAACAAGTACAACTGTCTGCACTAAGTAGCTTTTCACAAAAGTAATATTGCACAGACCTTTCAAACTTTGTCCTTTAGATATAATTCCTCTCAGTCTCTCAGGAGAGTGTTTGCAGTTTTCCTTTACTGCTGGCAAAAATCTAAATCTCAACCCCTGACTGGGGATTTTATTAGCACCTGCTGTTAATTACCACATGCAGGTGAGTAGCTAGCTGAGTCAGACAGAATTCCTGGACTGGACTTTTTGACATAATGTGCTACTTGCAAACTGCGGGGTGGAGCACTGCAACACTTTTGAGGGAATATAGACACCTTCCATTACTATGCCTTGGGTTCTGTCACACATCCTCCCTGCCAGCTCAGACCTAGTGGGGTGAGCGACCATGGCCAAAAGCGTATGCATACGTGAAAGGCCATCAGCATTACCCTGTTTACTTCCTGCCCTGTGTTCTACTGAGAAGAGATAGGGTTGCAAACTAAGGAACCAGCGTGTAACTCTACTATTATTATCCTTATTTTGACTCATCCATTTGAGAGGTGCATGATCAGTAACTAGTCTAAATTTTCTGCCCAACAAATAATATTTGAGAGTTTCAACAGCCCATTTAATTGCTAGACACTCCTTTTCAACAATTGAATGTTCTTTTCTCTAGGTTGAAGTTTCCGGCTCAGGTATAGTATTGGGTGCTCTTCACTTTGAGTTTCCTGGGAAAGCACTGCTCCAAGCCCAACATCAGAGGCATCCATCTGTAAAACAAACTCCTTTGAAAAATCAGGGGTGACTAACACTGGTTGTCTACAGATGGCTTCCTTGAGATTTTGAAATGCCTGTTCAGCTTCAGAGGACCATTTCACTATTACTGGAGCTTTTGCTTTAGTGAGGTCAGTTAAAGGACCCGCTATAGTAGCAAAGTTGGAGATAAACCTTCTGTAGTAGCCAACAAGCCCAAGAAATGTTCTGACCTGTTTCTTCATCATAGGTCGTGGCCAATTCCTTATGGCTTCAACTTTAGCAAGTTGTGGCTTTACTATTCCTCTTCCAATGGAATAGCCCAGATACTTGGCCTCCTCCAAGCCAATGGTACATTGACTCGGATTTGCTGTCAGACCGGCATTTCTTATGGAATTAAGGACAGCTTGCACTTTTGGCAAGTGAGACTCCCAATCTTCGCTATGTATGACCACGTCATCTAAGTAAGCTGCAGCATAATGAGCATGTGGCCTTAAGATCCGGTCCATCATTCTTTGAAATGTTGCTGGAGCACCATGTAGGCCAAAAGGTAACACCTTGTATTGGAAGAGCCCATCTGGAGTAGAGAAGGCAGTCTTTTCCTTTGCCCGTCCTGTAAGCGGCACTTGCCAATAACCCTTGGTCAAATCCAATGTGGTAAGGTACCTGGCTCTCCCGAGTCTCTCCACAAGTTCATCACCCCTTGGCATGGGGTATGCATCAAACTTGGATATTGCATTCAGCTTCCGGTAATCATTACAAAACCTGATTGTGCCATCAGGCTTTGGTACAAGCACAATTGGGCTACTCCAGTCACTTTGGGATTCTTCAATTACCCCAAGGTCCAGCATTTTCTTTACTTCCAATTTGATTGCTTCCCTCCGGGCTTCAGGTATTCTATATGGCTTTAGATTTATCCTTTTTCCCGGTTCAGTGACAATGTCATGCTCTATTATCGTAGTTCTTCCTGGGACTGAGGAGAAAACATCTCTATTTAATCTGATGAAGTCTTTTACCTCCCTCTTCTGGTGGATAGTCAGGGTTTCTGAGATATTGACTACGGGTTCATTCTCCTCCATTGTAGGGAGGTCTGCTGTTTTTATAGCCACAAGTGTTTCTCTCTCTTTCCACGGTTTAAGTAAATTCACATGGTAAATCTGTACCTCCTTTCGCCTCCCAGGCTGTCTTACTTTGTAATTTACTTCCCCCACTCTGTCAATGACTTCATATGGCCCATGCCATGTTGCCAAAAATTTGTTCTCTACAGTGGGAACCAGGACTAGTACTCTGTCTCCTGGATTAAACACACGAACCCTGGCATTTCTATTATAGCTGTTCTGCTGGTGTTGTTGGGCATTTTCCATGTGTTCTCTAACTATGGGCATAATGGCTGTCATCCGATCCTGCATCTGAGTTATATGTTCAATCACACTTCTGTGAGGGGTTGACTCCTGTTCCCAAGTCTCCTTAGCTATGTCTAGCAACCCTCTGGGGTGTCTTCCATACAAAAGTTCAAAGGGCGAAAACCCAGTAGAAGCTTGAGGGACCTCTCGGATGGAAAACATTAAATAAGGCAAAAGGAAATCCCAGTTTTTCCCATCTTTATCAATTACTTTTTTGAGCATAGCCTTTAGTGTTTTATTAAATCGTTCTACCAGACCATCAGTTTGTGGGTGATATACGGATGTTTTCAGATGCTTTATATGAAGAAGATTACACAACTCCTTTGTAATTCTCGACATAAATGGAGTGCCTTGGTCTGTTAATATTTCTTTGGGAATCCCAACACGGCTGAACATTAACATTAACTCCTTAGCAATTGCTTTTGCTGAAGTAGTACGCATGGGTATTGCCTCAGGGTAACGTGTAGCATAGTCTACTATTACCAATATATACTGGTGCCCCCTTGCAGACTTTACAAGAGGACCCACAAAATCCATACCAATGCGTTCAAATGGGACCTCAATTATGGGTAAGGGTACCAAGGGGCTACGGTATGCTGTAAGAGGGGCAGTTAATTGGCATTCAGGACAAGAAGAACAATAGTTTGTGATAGATGCCATTACACCTGGCCAATAAAACCTCCTAAGAATTCTCTCTCTGGTTTTTTCAATCCCCAAGTGCCCCCCAAGTATGTGGCTATGTGCCAGATTTAATACAGTGTGTCGATATGCCTGGGGTACTAACAGCTGCTTGACAGACTCCTTTTTCCCAACTCTGTACAGTAAATCATTTTCCACTTCAAAGTATGGATAGGTGAGCGCTTTATCAGTATTAATGGGGGTGCCATTTCTTATGGAAATATAGTTTCTAGCCACAGCTAAAGTTGGATCCTCCCATTGTGCAGCCCTAAAGTTACTTGGGCTAACCTCTAGGTCAGTTATTTCTACAGTTATTTCTACATCAGGTTCAGATAGGTTGAGTGTTTCCATCTAGCAGGAGTTATTTTGTCTAAGTCATCCCCCAATAAATCAGAAAAGGGAAAGTCACAAATAGCGCCCTCTACTGAATCCGGTGAATTTTCCTCAGCAGCATCCCATAGATTCAAAAAATGGGGAAAATCTCTGCCTATTATCATTTCATGGACTAATTTATCCACTAAACCAACTCTATGATTTATAGGGCCATTTTTAGTTTCAATAAGTACTTTAGCAGTTGGATACTTGTGTATGTCCCCATGGACACAAGCAATATCTAGGCTCTGGTAATTATCAATAGGAGTATTTCTCAACAGACCCCTGTCTATGAGCGTAACCATGCTACCAGAATCCAGCAAAGCTTTAATTTCATTTCCCTCCACCCTTACAGTACACCAAGGGTGGCCATTTAAACAATCATTTTTGGTAATTGCATATACTGAGCGAGTGTACAATGAATAATTGTCTCTCATATTGCCAACATTACATTCCATAGCAACATCATTCTCAGGGCAGTCCTTTGCAAAATGTCCATACTCTTTACATTGAAAACATTTAATATTAGCATTAGACAACATCTTTGAGGCTATTGTGGACCCTTCCTGCCTCACAAAACTCTTGTCCCTTGCAGTAATGTCCCTCGGGTTGAAAAAACCCATCTGCTCCTCCCGATACCCCCTTTTCCCCGGAACAGTCTTACCCAATTTACTGGGACTCTGGATCTTCGGGGTTCTAGGTCTTTCCTGGTTGGGGATTTGTAGAAACTCTCCGTCAGTCAAATAGCGTTCCACCAGGGCAACTAGACCGTCAGCAGTTTTAGGTTCACTCTGGCTGACCCACCGCCGCAGGGAAACAGGCAATCCTCGCAGGAACCGGTCCATCACGAGCTGTTCCACAATGTGACTAGCTGAGTTGACCTCTGGCTGTAACCATTTCCTGGCAAGATGTATCAAGTCAAACATCTGTGACCGCACGGCTTTGTTTTGACTGTAAGTCCAGGAGTGAAATCGCTGGGCCCTTACTGCTGTCGTTACTCCCAGGCCAAGATTTCTGTTTTTAGCTTTTTATAGTCACTGGCCTGCTCAGGCTCCAAATCAAAATATGCCTTCTGAGCTTCTCCACTCAGAAATGGCGCAAGGAGACTTGCCCATTCAGACGCAGGCCACCCTTCTCTTTCGGCTGTCCTTTCAAAAGCCATCAGGTAAGCCTCCACATCATCTGTAGCCACCATCTTTTGCAAATAGTTACTCACTCTCAGAGTCTTAGAACTGTGTGGAATTTCTGCAGCACACCTGCCCAGTCTTTCAGCTAGGCCTCGAATCTCCTGCTGCATGGTACGTGTGATATTCTGCTGTTCCTCTCTTTGTGTTAATACCAGTTTTTGTAGCACTGCAATATTTTCTTGCTGGCTGGCAGTAGCTTGCTGCTGTGTGGCAGTGGCCTGTTGCTGTGAGGCCGTAGCCTGTAGTAAAGCCTTTACAACTTCCTCCATTTTAAGTGTGGTATTGTTTCCTTAACAGACTATTAGTGTGTTGCCCGCTACCTCCACCATATGTGACCTGGGATCTTGGAAACACACATTCCTCAAAGCTGGAAACACCACACAAGGTTGTAGCTTTATAAAATACAGTCTGTTTATTATCAGGTCTGGCAAAAACAGGCAAAATAAACATAAACAAAACAAAAGAGGCTTGCTCCACTGAGCACTTACTAACAAGTACAACTGTCTGCACTAAGTAGCTTTTCACAAAAGTAATATTACACAGACCTTTCAAACTTTGTCCTTTAGATATAATTCCTCTCAGTCTCTCAGGAGGGTGTTTGCAGTTTTCCTTTACTGCTGGCAAAAATCTAAATCTCAACCCCTGACTGGGGATTTTATTAGCACCTGCTGTTAATTACCACATGCAGGTGAGTAGCTAGCTGAGTCAGACAGAATTCCTGGACTGTACTTTTTGACAGAATGTGCTACTTGCAAACTGCGGGGTGGAGCACTGCAACACTTTTGAGGGAATATAGACACCTTCCATTACTATGCCTTGGGTTCTGTCACAATATATATACAGTTGCAAGAAAAAGTATGTGAACCCTTTGGAATGATATGGATTTCTGCACAAATTGGTCATAAAATGTGATCTGATCATCATCTAAGTCACAACAATAGACAATCACAGTCTGCTTAAACTAATAACACACAAAGAATGAAATGTTGCCATGTTTTTATTGAACACACCATGTAAACATTCACAGCGCAGGTGGAAAAAGTATGTGAACCCCTAGACTAATGACATCTCCAAGAGCTAATTGGAGTGAGATGTCAGCCAACTGGAGTCCAAACAATGAGATGAGATTGGAGGTGTTGGTTACAGCTGCCCTGCCCTATAAAAAACACACACCAGTTCTGGGTTTGCTTTTCACAAGAAGCATTGCCTGATGTGAATGATGCCTCGCACAAAGAGCTCTCAGAAGACCTACAATTAAGAATTGTTGACTTGCATAAAGCTGGAAAGGGTTATAAAAGTATCTCCAAAAGCCTTGCTGTTCATCAGTCCACGGTAAGACAAATTGTCTATAAATGGAGAAAGTTCAGCACTGCTGCTACTCTCCCTAGAAGTGGCCGTCCTGTAAAGATGACTGCAAGAGCACAGCGCAGACTGCTCAATGAGGTGAAGAAGAATCATAGAGTGTCAGCTAAAGACTTACAAAAGTCACTGGCAAATGCTAACATCCCTGTTAGTGAATCTACAATACGTAAAACACTAAACAAGAATTGATTTCATGGGAGGATACCACAGAGGAAGCCACTGCTGTCCAAACAAAACATTGCTGCATGTTTACAGTTTGCACAAGAGCCCCTGGATGTTCCACAGCAGTACTGGCAAAATATTCTGTGGACAGATGAAACCAAAGTTGAGTTGTTTGGAAGAAACACACAACACTATGTGTGGCCAAAAAGAGGCACAGCTCACCAACATCAAAACCTCATCCCAACTGTGAAGTATGGTGGTGGGGCATCATGGTTTGGGGCTGCTTTGCCTGGACGGATTGCTATCATCGAAGGAAAAATGAATTCCCAAGTTTATCAAGACATTTTGCAGGAGAACTTAAGTTCATCTGTCTACCAGCTGAAGCTCAACAGAAGATGAGTGTTGCAACAGGACAATGACCCAAAGCATAGAAGTAAATCAACAACAGAATGGCTTAAACAGAAGAAAATACGCCTTCTGAAGTGGCCCAGTCAGAGTCCTGACCTCAACCCGATTGAGATGCTGTGGCATGACCTCAAGAAAGCGATTCACACCTGACATCCCAAGAATATTGCTGAACTGAAACAGTTCTGTAAAGAGGAATGGTCAAGAATTACTCCTAATCATTGTGCACGTCTGATCTGCAACTACAGGAAACGTTTGGTTGAAGTTATTGCTGCCAAAGGAGGTTCAACCAGTTATTAAATCCAAGGGTTCACATACTTTTTCCACCTGCACTGTGAATGTTTACATGGTGTGTTCAATAAAAACATGGCAACATTTCATTCTTTGTGTATTATTAGTTTAAGCAGACTGTGATTGTCTATTGTTGTGACTTAGATGATGACCAGATCACATTTTATGACCAATTTGTGCAGAAATCCATATCATTCCAAAGGGTTCACATACTTTTTCTTGCAACTGTATAAGTATATAGAGAGAGAAAATTGTGTAAACCATTTACAAATCTAAGCAAGTACGAAGACTTGCTTTAAACCCAGAAACTCTCTGACTACACTGTTTCCAATGCAGCAAAGGAATCTGGGTAAGATATGCAAATGAGGTTCACAATGACTCACCTTTTTACTTTTAGCCTGCTTTTTAAGACAGACTTCCCTTTATGCCATAGCTCTGCTGCATTTCACAGCTTTTATGCTTAGCTAGGGTTAGTACAGTGATTTAGCTATATTTTCTATTTAGTGGAGGATTTTAAACTCACTTTTCGCCTCCCCATAATTTTAATTGTTGTTATATATATATATATATATTTGGCCTGATAACATGCACACAAGTTGACACAAAGGGGTTTGAATGGCTATTAAAGGTACCCATCCTCACCTGTGATCTGTTTTCTTGTAATTAGTGTGTGTATAAAAGGTCAATGAGTTTCTGGACTCCTGACAGACCCTTGCATCTTTCATCCAGTGCTGCACTGACGATTCTGGATTCTGAGTCATGGAGAAAGCAAAAGAATTGTCAAAGGATCTGCGGGAAAAGGTAGTTGAACTGTATAAAACAGGAAAGGGATAAAAAAGATATCCAAGGAATTGAGAATGCAAATAAGCAGTGTTCAGACTCTAAAAAAGAAGTAGAAAACG